>NC_079520.1:6275925-6438425 GCF_003711565.1 Takifugu flavidus | reverse complement strand
TTGCTCATTAAGAAAAAAAACCCCTCTCACATGCCAAACATATCTGGGAGGCGGTCTGTTGGACGTCAGTCCAGACTAAAGACCTCAACAATTCAGAGAGGACATACCATCATAGAACACTACAGTACTCTAGGGTGATGGACGGACTGCGAGCATTATATAAGCTTAAAATCAGTATGTGGAGCAGGTTGCTCTTTCTCAAGGTTGTAGATTTGTCGATCCACTGTCGACTTCTACCCAAAGCAGCAGAGAATGTTCCCTTTGCAACAGTAAAGAGGAGCGAGAAGGAAACATGGTCCAACCCAAAGTGAAACGTCCTGCGATCGGTGTCAGCGATGCAAACGAAACGTGACCGACCCATGTCCCAACGCTCGCGCCGGCTGCCTGGAGACGACCTCTGATTCACGGCATCGATCTTCGGCCGCGCTCTGTCCAAGTAGTTAAAATGTCAGTCAGTAAGCTTCCTGCTGCCTGCCTCCGAACACACTCTCTGTTGGTCCGAATAAACCGTTCTTTCATCAGTGAGTGTGTGTGCGCATGTGTGTGTTAGTGCATGTGAGACAAGTCTAGTACTGTAGGCCCTCTGTTTTGAACTGACAGACACAAACCAGCTGCCTGAATTCCTCCCTCTCTCTGGCTCCCCCTCTCTCTGAGGAGTTCCCCTCCCCCAGTCCGACCAGTGCCCCACACATTCTTCTATAATGCTATATATACCCACCCATAACTCAGACACCCGGACCCAGCGAACACATGTAAAGTACGCAGGAAACGGTGGAGAATCACAGTAGCTTTCTGACACTGGAGCTTTTATTGTTTTGGCCTTTTGAAGCTGAAATCTTCAACCCCCAACACTCATCCCTATGTGTTGCCATGCATCCTTTACTCTGATGCAACTCGCTTCCCATGAGCACACCCAGCCAATCGGACCCCCCTTCCCAACTATGTTTCAACGGGCTGCATCTCCGTCTTTTTCTACCTTCCCTCGCTTCAGTTGCCATGACTACGCACATCCACGGGTGCTCGTCTCACCTTGATAGCAGAGGGTTTGAGTTTTCGGTGGGGGGATTCGGGGTCTATTTTGGGATTGAACCCCACAACAACTGATATTTGGGCTGTGAACATGCCGCAGACATTTCATCACCTTCAGAGCTGCGTTTAGCCGATAAACGATCCGCTTTGCTTCGCGAGCTGGTTGCTAAGTTTGTCTTCCTGCTGATTAGTTCAGGGCATCCTGGCCCCCCGACTGTTGGGTTTAGCTTCAAACCATAAATGCGTGAACATAAACTGACACGGCGCATTAAACCTCCAATCTCGCTCCTCTGAAACACTTAATGCTGGTTAGACCGACTTGGTCAGCCAACATGTCCTGCAACACTTCCTTGGATTTGAGAAGCTTCTCAGACCAAACAACAAAAAAACCCTTATGTTTTCCCACCTCTGCTCCACATCCAAATAGTGGTTCAGGATTGGATTTCACATGCTAGCTCAAATACTTTGCATGGTGGTCAAGCTTTAACCAAGCCAGCGCTGTCCAAACCATCAAAGCGTTCCCTGTTTTGTTCATTTTGCTTTGATTTACAGTTAATCTGTTGGCTGTTTTCACAACTTTTACTTTTTCTTTTTTTTTTGGAGCAAATGTCCAGCTGCAAGCAGACCGAAGTCTAAGCAAACAGTGGCGGACTGTCTGCTGAAAGCTGCCGGACCACTGCAGACGCCATCTACATAAATACACACTCACACACAAACGCTGACAGTCAAACATGATGAAATGTGCCCAGTTGACCTGCTGCGAGTGCTACCTGCTGTGTCTGAATGTGGAGGGGGGCCAAGAACAGCCCTGCTGGTGTGGACGCAATGGTGGCCGGCACAGGTTGTTTGTCACATTACAATCAGCCACATATTCACCTGTCAACTACCAATTTTACATTTTTATGACCTTAAACTGAACTTTTCAGGAAATTAAGCATGTTTGGGGATGACGCGCATCTGATCTCATTGTCGCTCTGTCTGCATATCTCAGCAACCGATCAGTCTTTCTGAGCATTTTTTGGCGCTTGTCACCTTTAGCTAGCTTTCTTTGGGATAGAGATATAAATTTTTTACCCTGTTCTTATCTCCATTAAGCTGAGAGAATGAGAATGTTTTGCATTTGATTCCTGGCAACCAAAAAGAAAGAAAACTATTAAAACAATCCACCCCACCCATTACTTTACTGTTGCTTTCACGCAGGGAGCTTAACATTGTCTGCTATCAACATCTGCAGGCTGAGAACGAGATTTGTTCAATGTTCCCCTGGGAAATTACCGCACTGAAAGCATTGATAACTTTAATATATTGAGTCTTTAATTGATATCATACAGCTGTCCAACCAGGGAATGCGATCCTGAAGCTGGAGACGGTGGTCAGCATATATAACTTATCCCTGAGAGTGATAAAACCCCCAGCTGGAGTCTTGTATATGTGTCATTCAGTTTATTCGTGCAGCAATCATTTCTTCTCATTTCTGGAGCCAGAGGTCAGACGTTACATCTGCATGTGTCTCTGAATAACTCAGCCAGCAGTTTATTTATGCACAGCTAAACTGCTTCTTCTGGGAGTTCATGTGGCCATCAACAGACAAGGGAGATTGGGAAACTGGGGAGTGTAGCGTGAAACAAATGTTGAGCGGCTGGATTCACGTGGAAGACATCTGCACGAGTCCTGAGAGGTGGGTGACACCCTGATCAGTGTGGCCAAATGTGCACGGAGGGGTCTTCTACTGTGAAAAGAGAGCTTTTCTGAAACTAAAATATCAAGGGAGTAAAGGAGAATGTTTGCCTGTTTAATTGTGTAACCACGTCACATGGTAAAATTTCTGAAGAATTCCCTCTTTGCTCAGTTATGCAGTGAAATCACACGATTCTTTTAATGGTGAACAGCTTTAGTAAGATGATGTGGTTGCTGATGTCATTTTAAAGAAAAGTTTAAACAAAGTTTACAGGACACGATGGAAATAAACACATTTTGATGCTCCTGTATTGTTCACTGGTCTGTTTGCAGGCTGCTGAACTGTGAGGTTTCTCTTCAGGGAATTGCTTGTTGATAGAATTAACTATGAGTTTTAACAAAAACTGTGATTTTATTTTGACGTTTGGGCTTTAAGGGGCCAATCACATAAGAAGACAGTCTCTAGTGGCTGTGCTGATGTGTTGCAGCCTTTTAAATCCTATTGTGTCCAGCTGCAGCATAAGAATAGCAATACGTGTTTGCCTGGGTGAGTCTTTAAATTAGGAGGAATCCTGATCAGAATGCCAAACTTTGGAAACTTCTAGAAGTGACATGTCCTTTTTTTTTGCTTCAGCTCCTTTCCCAGTTCCTTCTCTGCCCTCTTTGACCTTCTCCCCTTTTCCTGTCCCTTCCCCCACACCACCCTGCCCCCACCGTCCTTTATCCAGAAACGCACCAAATGCAGGCAAGGCCACCAGGCAACTTCCACACCTCCCACTCTCTTGTTGCCTGTGGGCAGACTGATCAGGCTGTCACACCAAATTACTGCCTCTCCCTGTTGTTGTTTATTCCCACAATGATCACTTCAGGAGGTGCATATATAGTTGCAATGAACCCCTTTAAGCACTACGCAGCAACAGGTAGTTGTGGTAGTTGATGTGGATGAACGGTTAAAATGTAGGATTCTACTTTTTTTTTAAAAAAATTCTCCACTTTTTCCTCACTCTGCTGTGGCTCGTTTACATTTAATGAGCAACTGTCCAGAGATTCCGGGAGGGGGAAAAAACCCATCTGCACCTTTTATAAATGAGCAGATGCACAACGTGGCTGCAGCAGATTAAACAGGAAATTCCAATTAAGTGGTCCAGCATTCATGTTCGGGAGGTTTCCCCAAATAACTGCCTATTAAATGGAACAATTAGTGTTAAAAAATTACGAATGCTAACCTTCAGAGCCAAATTGTAAGCAAATGGTAAACATCGACAACTTTATCATTCATCACACATAAAAAATCCAGTCATATGCACGGAATACCGATGCAGGATGGATATCTTTCGAAATTTGTTTGGTTTCTGTGACGAAACCCGACATTTTACGCGCTCCGAGAGAACGCATCTACACGCAAACTGTTTTTGAAAATCGTGTCAGAATATGATTATTGTTTATAAACTCCCTGGTGTAATTATTGCAACACATTTTTCCTTCCATAAAAGCTAAAAGCCAATCAAGATATAATCCTTTAGGAAAACAAACGCTTGGATTGGCTGAGACGCGTCATCGGTTTCAAGGCGCCCCGCGTTCTGTTGTGGGGTCCTTTGAATCGACGGGGCGCCTAAAAACCGGTGGAATCTGTGCGGAGCGAGGAGGACGAGCCTGTGGACTCCCAACCGCTCCGCGCACGACGCGACCTTCTCTGCGAAAGTCTCGGCGAAAATCGCCTCTGTCGCGGGGCATTATTGTAGCGCCAACTGCTTTTTGGTCGCGCACTCGGTCGTCGAGCCGCCCGGAATAATTCCCCCCCCCCGGATTACTCCGTGAAAATGGGACTTGCAGCGTGATTTCAGTTGGACCGCGAGTGAGAGTGGGCTGCTTGGAGTCACTTACAAAGACCATCGAGAAGTCATGACTCGACGGACGTTCCGCTCGGATTTATCGGCTTAAAACGCAAGGGGAAGACCGCCGCGCTGCCCTCGGGTCGAAACACCCGCACGTCGCGCCAAGTGTCGGGACATTTGACGCAGATTTCGTCTGCTTTTCGGCGGTTTTCAAGTCGCCCTACTTGGATCAAAGTTTTCGCCTCCCTTCCCCCTCCTCCTCAACTATGGCGGCGGCCAGGTCCACCACTGGCTCGACGTTGCTGCGGATCATGTGGCTGCTGTGCGGGCTCTTCTCCTACATGTCTGCTCAGCATTACAACAGCGAAAGTGGAATATCCGTCCCGGAACACGGATTTTGTCAGCAGATTTCCATACCGCTGTGCACCGACATCGCCTATAACCAGACCATTATGCCCAATCTCCTGGGCCACACGAACCAGGAAGACGCCGGACTGGAGGTGCACCAGTTTTACCCCCTCGTTAAGGTCCAGTGCTCTGCGGATCTAAAGTTCTTTCTCTGCTCCATGTACGCTCCCGTGTGCACGGTGCTGGAGCAGGCCATCCCCCCATGTCGGTCATTGTGTGAGCGTGCCAGGCAGGGATGCGAAGCCCTGATGAATAAATTCGGCTTCCAGTGGCCGGAGCGGCTCCGCTGCGAGGCCTTTCCGGTCCACGGAGCCGGTGAGATCTGCGTCGGCCAGAACACGTCCGAACCGAACAGTCCGGCGTCCTCGTCGTCCCCCTTCGCACCGGACCCCGTGACCCTCCCCCCACACTTGATGCGACCCAACCAGGGCCCGCCGCACCACAACCAGTTACACCAGTTTTCCTGTCCTTTGCAGCTGGAGGTTCCTTCCTACATGGGCTACCGATTCTTGGGGGTCAAAGACTGCGGGGCCCCTTGCGAGCCGAACAAACCCACCGGAATCATGTATTTCCGAGAGGACGAGGTAAAATTTGGGCGGCTGTGGGTCGGGATCTGGTCCATCCTGTGCTGCGTGAGCACCCTGTTCACCGTGCTGACGTATTTAGTGGACATGAGGCGGTTCCGATACCCCGAGAGGCCCATCATCTTCCTATCGGGGTGCTATTTCATGGTGGCGGTGGCCTACGCCGCCGGGTTCTTCCTGGAGGACAAAGTGGTGTGTGTGGACAAGTTCAAAGAGGAAGGCTACAGGACGGTGGCCCAGGGGACGAAGAAGGAGGGCTGCACCATCCTCTTCATGGTGCTGTACTTCTTCGGCATGGCCAGCTCCATCTGGTGGGTGATTCTGTCCCTGACTTGGTTCCTGTCTGCTGGAATGAAATGGGGCCACGAGGCCATAGAGGCCAACTCCCAGTACTTCCACCTGGCCGCCTGGGCCGTCCCTGCCATCAAGACCATCACCATCCTCGCCATGGGTCAGGTGGAGGGCGACGTCCTCACCGGCGTGTGTTTCGTCGGCATTTTCAACGTGGACTCCCTCCGCGGCTTTGTCCTGGCGCCTCTTTTCGTCTACCTGTTCATCGGGACCTCCTTCCTCCTGGCCGGCTTCGTGTCCCTCTTCCGGATCCGCACCATCATGAAGCACGACGGCACCAAGACGGAGAAGCTGGAGAAGCTGATGGTGCGCATCGGCGTGTTCAGCGTGCTGTACACGGTGCCCGCCACCATCGTGATCGCCTGCTACTTCTACGAGCAGGCCTTCAGGGAGCACTGGGAGCGCACCTGGCACATGCAGATCTGCAAGCGCTTCGCCATCCCCTGCCCGACCCACAACTTCGCCCCCATGACACCAGACTTCACAGTGTTCATGATCAAATACCTGATGACCATGATCGTCGGGATCACCTCCGGTTTCTGGGTCTGGTCTGGGAAAACCCTCCAGTCGTGGCGGCGGTTTTACAAGCACCTCAGCTACGGGAACCACGGCGAGACGACGGTGTGAGGCGGAGAGAACGGGGGCGAAGCCTGTTACATGAGGTCAATAGCTTTTCCTTTTCCATAGTGTTTTGGACACATTTTGATTGTTTCCCTCCCCGGACTGTAACCTAATCAAGCCATCGGTCATCCAAACTCTAGAAACCGGACTCATTTTCCACACACGCATGTTTCCACCCTTCTTTACTTTCTTTTTCTTTTTCTTTTTTTTCCTTTTTTGCACACGCCCCTTGGATTTGCTCCTGGCCTCGCCGGCCGCTGGACTGTGAAGCCACGCCGGTGAATTTGCGTTTCATATGAAATCCTTTGCATATTACTGACTTGTATCTGTTTAGCGCTCTGTCATTTGAATGTACCGCCTGCCTCCGGGGACGAGACTCGACACCTTAGAGGACTCGTAGATCAAGCAGGCGTCTGCCCGCCGACAGCGTAAGAGATTCACTTCTTACAGCCTTTTCTGACTGCTGGACGACCCGTGCAAATTTGAGGTTACTCTGCTTTTAGCTAAAGACTGAAACGGTTTAATACTCGCGTTAGATGTTGCAGAGCACAATCTCGCATGTTTTGTTTTTTTTAAATCTGAGGAACAGCGCATTGACCCCCCCGACTCCACGAGCCGAGCCGAGCGGGGCCGAGCGGGGCCTGCCCAGAAACGAGGAGAAACGTACCCGGTTTCTGTCCTTTGTTTGTGTTCTTTGGTATTGAATGTTCACTCCGAAGGTGAATGAAGTGATGTAACGGTTTGCACAGTTAATACAAAGGTTTAAAGTGTTAAAAAAATGACTGATTCACTGCAGAACGATCAACATTGGAAGGGACCACACACGGGGGCTCCTCTGCTCTTTGCATTGGAGATAGAACAGTTCATTGTTTGTCTCTCAGTGTGTGGTCTCTTAACCGCTGGATCCCCACCCTTAAGCTTTTAAGACACCCAAAGCACCATTTCAAGGATCCAGATTTAATCTCCACACGGTGGAAATGGCTGCCGTGGATTTTTAAATGTTTTATCTGGGATGAGGATGACTGTAAGTGGTCGTGCCTGCGACTACACCTGCCTTACGTTAAAATTTGGTCTTCACCAGCAGAGCTAACAGGTCTTTTTTTTTTTGTTTTTATCGTAGCCTGCAGGCTACCCCAGGAAGAGCACGGCAGAGGTCAAAGGTCCTGAGCCTGTGGGAATATTTTTGTATTTTTCGAGAGTAGAATCAGACCGTGCAAAGAGACGGCGTCCGGACGAGAACTACTCCAGTTTTAGAGAAATGATATTTGCCAAGTAAGCAGTTTTGCAATGTTTGAAAATGCAAAGGAAATGTGTTCTTCCAACGTTCGGGCTTTTGTTACCCTTTCAGCCAACGTGACGCCCGCTTTGCATAGGGAAAAAGCCCCCCCCCCCACACACACCCAATAATGATCGAGAGCAATAATGTCCACAGCGGTGAGTTTAGTGAGTCTGATTGGTAATCCAGTTTTTTATGCCAGATTTTAAAACAGAGGTGTGTTTTTCTATACGAACCCAGAGATTAAGGCGTCCTGATGGAGATGGCCGTTGTATTATTGTTATTTTTTTGTGCCATGTAACGTGCATGTTCTGTATGTAAAACTCTGAACAGGAACAAAAGTGTAGACCTGGTGTTCCGCTTCCTTTTTTTAATCTACCAACCCGTCTTGAATCAACACTAATACTAGAAAACACGTGTACCAGCCTGTCGTGTATACATGTCAACGCAGTTTGTATATATAAAAAAAGGTCACATTTTTCATGTGAATGTACTCCATACCTCAAACCCCCGATGGAAGGATTGAGAAAGATAGATTACACAAGTCATCTCTTGTCAGTCTTGTTTTTTTTTATTATTATTCCTTACTGGGAGAAAATTGTGTAATTGTATTTGGGCAATTCAGAAGGAATTTTAGTACGTGGGGCTGTGTTTTCCAATGCGACGTATGCAACCTATCAAGTAATAATCAGTCTGTTTTTGAAAGGCATATTGTATTTATGGGGGTTCTCATTTTTTTGTCTTTTATACCTTTTGTTTAAACGATAAGCCTGTTGTTACGTGTACAGTTTGAATAAAAGCGATACAGTTTGTAACTCGGCTCTTCTTCTCTTTCATGGGCGAAAAGACTGAAAATCACAGTTGACAAAACACGTCATGGAGGTCAGAATGTTTTTACAGCGCGGGTGTGATATCCACACCGCTAACACTGAAATGGGTGGGGTGGGGAGGTAAATCTGGCCCCTTTAGCAGTTTGGAATAATGCAGCAGCAGTCTGAACAAAGAGCAACCAGTCAGCCAGTCCACACCTGACACATGATGCTTCTGCACAACAAGGCAGGACAGAGGATCTGTTGTGCAGAGCTGCATATTTAAAATGATTTTGTCGTTACTCTTAATACAATGCTGCATTATCCTGATTAAAAAAAGGCTGAAACTAGTAGATAAATTCTATCTCGGTTATAAAAATATTAATGTGGATACTCCTACGAGCTACAAGGATTCCAGATCATTTCTTGGAAACTTGTTAATGCAGATCATGTTTTCCAGAGAGTCCTGATATGACTCATTTATATCTTGCTGGATTTGACGGGAATTGAATGCAGCACTGAGATGATGAGCTCCTGACCTCTTTTTGTTGTTGCCATAATTCTGCTTCCTGGTAATAGTTTTGCAACGTGACAGTCAGCCTTCATTTTAGCGTTACAAATGACTCCCTGTTTAAAGGTGACATGCGTAACCATGCAGGTTTTAAGGGGCTCGAACCCACTGATGTTTGGCATTATCATTAATTCTAAAGATGATTTTCTTACAGAATTGTACAGTACTGGATTTTGAGCTGCGAAGGTCAAGCAGCCTGTGCTCCAAAGTCACTGTCAACAGACCAAGTCTTAGCATTTTACAAAAACGCTCCACCATCTGCTACAGATGCAATTTAACCCCCCCCCCCCCAAAAAAAATAAATCACAGGCCAATTCTAGATCTATTTATACGTGGATTTTTAATTGTATCCTTGAACATTGTCGCTGCACTGCGCGACAGAGGCACATATATGCTATTTTCTATACCATGGCGCCCCCTGCTGGAAGCAGGCCAGAAAGCACATGCCTGACGGAGACAAGGGTTTGAGTGGACCTAATTTGTGGTCCGTGCACGTAAACAAAGGGATCGAAGCCACAAATGTTTGTAAAACACAAAAAGACCTGTATGTAATGAAGTCAAAGATTTACAGAAATCTCATAATTGCTGGATTAAAAAGGAGTAATTTCAATGGTAAGGACGTGAACTGTGAAAATAAGGAAAGCTGAAAAAAAACCTTTCATTGCAAAACAACGCACCCTCACAATTAACTTCGAACTGGAAAACCACGTAAAGTTACAACGAAAAAAAATCTTTTAATTACGATCATTTAATGTCTCGCTACCTTAGTTCTGTCGGGTTCGATACTGACATCTTGTGGCCAACGGCTTCATCCTATCCAATCCGAATGTGAGCCGATTACTTCTCCTTTCTCTGCTGCATTTTCTTAACATCTCATTTAACAAGTGGTCATTTGAATTTGATCTGATTACGTTTTTTTTAAGGCATTTTGTGGCTGGTGACCACTATGAAAGAAACTATTGCAAACCACTGCAGTACATTAAAAAACAAACAAACAAAAAACACAACAACCCTCCATTATTGCAAATTATGGTAAAACATTGACCCCCCCCCCCCCACACACACACACACACAGACAAACACACAAAACGACCAAAAGGATGTGCTGCATTGAAAAATACATATATTTATCTGTGATTAAATAAAATTATTTTACAGGATTGTCTTATCTTTGGTAACTTTAAACCATACATGAAAGGGGTGAGCATTGGTTGAATAATAAAGATATACATAGATAACATAACACGCAGTTCATCAGGTGCATGTGAAACATCAACCCTGGAGTCTGAAAAGTGAAAAATGGAACCTAGAAACAGATTTGACAATGAAACAATCTGAGGAGTGCAGGTGGAGATGGCTTTCTGTGTATTTTCCTTTGAAGCCTTCAGACAAACAGTCAAAATCTTCAGATAGGAAAATAAAATCAGACTAAAGGGAACAAACATGGTTAAAAAAGCAAAAAACAGGTCAGATATTTTCTCAGTTAATGAAACTGAACAAGCTAGTTGGATTATTAGGTAATAGTCACAGAAAACTTTATCAATAACATTTCCACAAAAGTCCAGATTAATGACAAATGAAAGTAACACCAAAACATTAATAAATGAATACCCCCACACAGCTGAAATGATCTTACACACTCTCCCCGTGTTCATAATGAGACTGTATTGTAAAGGATAGCAGATAGCAACGTACCTGTCGTAGGCCATGGCTGCTAAACTGCAAAACTCAAGTGATGCAGATGCGTAAATATAACACATCTGCAGGAAACACCAGGGCACGGTGACTTGGTGAGTATCTGAAAGCATTTGAGACAACATAAGAGGATACAGTGATGCGCTGCCATTCAGTTCATTCACAAAGAGGTTACACAGTAACATGTACATGGGCTCATGCAGCCTTTTGTCCTTGTAAATAATCAGAATTAAAACCGAATTCACCATCCAAATAGACACAAACCAGAAGAGCATGATGCCAAAATACACATATTTCAACTCTCCAGTATCACCGTAGGCTGCAAGCACAAAATACACAGTCTCAGTTTTGTTCTCCATCTTTCATTCTCTTCTGTGTGTGTGTGTGTGTGTGTGTGTTTGTGTTTGTGCGTGCATCACAATAAACCCTGAAGTTAACAGGAAAATTAGTCCAGTGGTGATGATGCTTTTGATCCCTTTAGATTGAACATCATCTCAGAATTACATCAAAATAAGTTCTTCTTAGAATTGGTTCAGATGCTTTCCCTCCTCTCTGCATGATTTCATGTGTCAAACATATAACATTAAAAAAATTAGATTCTCAAGTGAAATCTTTCCAGTGAGTCTGTCAGACGTGGATGTCTTCATGTGGTGCCCTCCACTGAGCAAGATGAGGCTCCTCTGAATTTATACCCTGATGTGGGTTGGACAGCTCTGCAGAGACACTGGAAAAAGTCTGAAAATAACCTGTTGCTCCACAGGACAAATGTGTTAAAGTTCAACTCTGTTTTATTACAATAAGAGAAACAATTCAATCCATCATAGGTGTTCAAGTTCAAGTGGGAATATTAAGTGATGCTACAATACCAAACATGAATCCTTTGTGGAAACAGCCATAGAGATCATTGGCCAGAGGCATGAAGACTAATATGGTTCTTGTTTTATGATGATCTAAATGTATGGATATGAATTGCACTTCATGTGGGATTCTTAGATGACAGTCACTTCAGAAATAATCTCTAATAGGACTCAGTGCATGAATTATGATGGTCTGTGTTGTTACATTGTTACCATCAACAAGGGGGTTCCGGTGTTCTTCTGGTAAGAAATTAAACCCGACAAAAAAAGAACAATTACGGTCAAAAATCACAAACACAGGTCAGATATTTGCTCAGTTAATGAAACTGAACAGGCTAGTTGGATCATTAGGTAATAGTCACACAACACATTGTCAATGATATTTCCACAGAGGTCCAGGTGGATGAGAAACAACAGCAATATAAAAATACTAATAGATGAATACCCCCATGGAGCTGAAATAATGTTACACACTCTCCCCGTGTTCATAATGAGACTGTATTGTAAAGGATAGCAGATAGCAACGTACCTGTCGTAGGCCATGGCTGCTAAACTGCAAAACTCAACTGATGTGAATGCTCCATCTGTTCCAGGAGGGTGCCAAGGTGTCCCCAGGACAGCCAAGTGACATTGTCAGTCCATTGTGCAGTGATAATGAAAGTCAAGTTGTGAAGTGTGTTTTTCATAACCTGAAAGAAATTAGACAAAATTCAAACTTTGATACAATAATGGAATGGAGAGAATCCCACTTTGTTACAAGCTACAGGAAGCCCTGGCTATGATGTTGTTGACATGCTCAGCAAATGGAATGATCCAAGCTTAGCAGAGGAAGGACAGAATAAGTGGGATATCTCAGATAGATTTTTAAAATGCAACCTATAAGGACCAGAACCCAGTGTTATGGTTTGGTTTGAACAGGACCCGGATGCGAACAGGACACAACCAACTCGGTCTCAAAGGGTTTATTTAACTGAAAGAAGTCTTGAAGGCCGCAAGGAGAAAACTCGCTCGGCACAAGTCTGAGATCCGGCACGATTCTTCATGAAGGGAGGAAGGCGTGGTGACCTTAAGAGAGAAGAACAAACAACAAGTAGATTCTCAGAGTCCACATCTACCACTAAGTTGATGGAACAATCCAATTCTGGTGAACAGGAGCCCAGGGCCTAAAGAGCCAGTTGATTGCCAATAGGCAGCAGGTGTGACTGTCACCAGCGCCAGTTGCTGGAAAATGGCTCCACCACGCCCCCTGGAGAAAGAACAGAGAAACAACCAACAAAAGACCCAAACAACACCCAGGACACCCAGATGTTGTCCTACTGTCTCCAACAAGGACCCTCAGCATATACTGGGGCAGTTTATAGCTGTGAAGCAGCTGGGATGAATCTCAACACCTCCTTGGTCTGTTGTGGTAAAGGGGGAGCTGGCCAGGGCCAATATCCTTGTCATCTGACCCTGCTGTGGACTCATCAGAAAGGGCTTCAGTCATACTTCTATCTTCTTCTTGTTCCCCACACCCCTTCCCATTTTTGCAGACTGTCACTGCCGTCAGTGCACTGGACCATTATGGACTATTAGTACGGCATATTTGTCTGGGTGAATCCTGAGGGGCCTGTGTGGTGACCCACAAGGACAGAGTGAGACACAGTCACTATTTGTGAGCCTTTAAAAGGCAAAGGCTGAGTGGATACAGGGGTTCTTTTTTCATTTACATTGTTGATGTCTGCATGAGTTTGGATCTTTGATTTGTGTGGGAAGTAAATGCATTTAGCTCATTTTGCTACTTCATTTATACCACTAAATTGTGCAATTTGGAAATGACATGATTTTATGATTATGTTAGATAAGGGTCTACCATTTCATTTAGCTTTTCTACCTAATCTTTACTATTTATTGTACATGTGAGTGAGCTGTCACTCAATAACCCCCTCCACTCACACACACACACACTGAAAAAATAAAGTACAACACCTCTTCCTGCATTGACTAAATACTTATTTAATATTTAGCCATAATCTTTTACATTCTTCTCCTATCTTGGGTAAGTTGAAACCATACATTTAAGGGGGATCACAAACAGATAAAATAATGTGTGTTTTGACTGGTACCTGTGAGCGTCCCAGTGCTGTCCTCTATCAGCACTGTCGAGCATGTTGGACGACTTTTACTTCTGCCAGGACAGAATCATGATGATTGTCACAGAACCAAGATAAAAGGCTGAGTTAGACTGAGGTATTCTTACAAATCATTAGACCTGTAGCCAATGTAGGGACACATTCAGATGGCAGGCGTGTAACATGTGGGAAATTAAATTTCATGTCACTGATGCTGTTGAGAATGTCATAATAACATCAGATCTTGGTCGTAATGTGGATGTGATCAGTGTGAAGGTGGCCTGTGCAGACTGTGCTACAATAATGAAAATGAATCTCAGGCTATGACAACCAATAAACACAATGAGTGTTGATCAATCGAGCCCTTATATTGGTGTTTATCATTAGTGGGCACACTCAGATGAACTATCATTTATTTTATTTACTATAAAACAGAAACAATATAACAACTTCTGCTATGGGAGCAAAATATTTATTTGTTATTGAGGAGAAATCTTTTACATGATTGCCTTATCTTGGGTAAGTTAAAACCGTACATGAAAGGGGTGATCATTGGTTGAAAAATGAGGAGATAAACAGAGAAAATAAGGCGTAATTTAATGGGTATCAGTGTAACATCAATCCTAGCATCAACAAAGTGAAAAGTGCAGCCAATAAAAAGGTTTGACACCGAGACGATCTGAGGAGTGCAGGTGGAGATGGCTTTCTGTGTATTTTCCTTTGAAGCCTTCAGACAAACAGTCAAAATCTTCAAATAGGAAAATAAAATCAGACTAAAAGGAACAAACAGTGTAAAAAATGCAAAAAACAAGTCAGATATTTGTTCAATTAATGAAACTGAACAAGCTAGTTGGATTATTAGGTAATAGTCACAGAAAACTTTATCAATAACATTTCCACAAAGGTTCAGATGGATGACAAATAAGAATAAAACAAAAACATTAATAAATGAATAACCCCACGCAATTAAAATGATCTTACACACTCTCCCTGTGTTCATAATGAGACTGTATTGTAAAGGATAGCAGATAGCAACGTACCTGTCGTAGGCCATTGCTGCTAAACTGCAAAACTCAAGTGATGCAGATGCGTAAATATAACACATCTGCAGGAAACACCAGGGCACAGTGACTTGGTGAGTATCTGAAAGCATTTGAGACAACATAAGAGGATACAACGATGTGCTGCCATTCAGTTCATTCACAAAGAGGTTACACAGTAACATGTACATGGGCTCATGCAGCTTTTTGTCCTTGTAAATAATCAGAATTAAAACCGAATTCATCATCCAAATAGACACAAACCAGAAGAGCATGATGCCAAAAATACAATATTTCAACTCTCCAGTATCACCGTAGGCTGCAAGCACAAAATACATGGTCTCAGTTTTGTTCTCCATCTTTCATTCTCTTCTGTGTGTGTGTGGTGTGTGTTTGTGCGTGCATCACAATAAACCCTGAAGTTAACAGGAAAATTAGTCCAGTGGTGATGATGCTTTTGATCCCTTTAGATTGAACCTAATCTCAAAATTACACCAAGAAAAGTTCTTCTTAGAATCGGTTCAGATGCTTTCCCTCCTCTCTGCATGATTTCATGTGTCACAGAACAATTTAAACATATAACATTAAAAAAATTAGATTCTCAAGTGAAATCTTTCCAGTGAGTCTGTCAGACGTGGATGTCTTCATGTGGTGCCCTCCACTGAGCAAGATGAGGCTCCTCTGAATTTATACCCTGATGTGGGTTGGACAGCTCTGCAGAGACACTGGAAAAAAGTCTGAAAATAACCTGTTGCTCCACAGGACAACTGTGATAAAGTTCAACTCTGTTTTATTACAATAAGAGAAACAATTCAATCCATCTTTGGTGACTTCAGACATCAAGAAAAAGAACTGCAGGTTGTTACAAGGAACGCCATCAAAATCTGGTTCTTGCTTTAATTTCTGAAAGGGATTCTGCAATGATGACTTAAGTGCTGCCCCACTGAGGGTGTTAATGCTCAGGCCTTCTTCAGTCTGGCAAAAGTGGGAATATTAAGTGATGCTACAATACCAAACATGAATCCTTTGTGGAAACAGCCATAGAGATCATTGGCCAGAGGCATGAAGACTAATATGCTTCTTGTTTTATGTTGATCTAAATGTATGGATATGAAGTGCACTTCATGTGGGAGTCTTAGATGACAGTCACTTAAGAAATAATCTCTAATAGGACTCAGTGCATTAATTATGATGGTCTGTGTTGTTACATTGTTACCATCAACAAGGGGGTTCCGCAGGACTCTGCCCTATGCGCCCTCTTCTTATATCGTTGGCTTGGGTCCCAATGTGTCAGATGCTCATCTGCTTTTCCATGCTAATGACAGTTATTGATGGCTGTGGATCATCTCTTTTCAGGCTATTGAAACCCAGCAGAAGTCATTACTTCACCTGAAACTTGTTCAGTGCAGATGAGACCAAGTTAATGTTGTTTCCAGTGTTAGGAAGTGTCCATAAATGAGTCCCTCAGAAAAGCGATTGAGATGGACCACGTATAATGAATACCTGCTCGTCTCAAATGATGATATCTTAACTTTCAGGACACATGTGGTAGAACTTGTGCATGTAAGGTGAAAATTGGATTATCATTTTCGGAATAGCCTTTATGTTTTTTATCCAAAAACGCGGACTGTCTTTTCACTTTTATATAATCTATGTTGGATTATGACGGTCTTTTCTTTATGAATGTTTCATGTCAGTGTCCTTGGATGGTTGACACCTTGTGCCGTGTTTTCCTGAGGTTCATCACTAGCCTTGAAGCAACAACACATCTCTGAGTTTTACTCTCTGGTGGACGGCGACCTAAAGGATCCATCTTATTCATGTATTGTGCTATCATATATAAGCCAATGATCAAGCTAGTTATTTTTATTTGTAGCTTCAGGGCAGAAAAGTGCTGATCTTCATTCTGTCCGAACACGCCATCATTTGTTGCCTTCTGCTCAACATCCTTTGATTGAACTGGGTTAATTGGGATTTGATTACTTGGTACCTTTTTGGTGTTGTATGTTGCAAAAAGACTGGAACATGACTGGGTTAATTTCACTGAGCACTTTTAAAATCCACAATTCAGTTAATTTTCAAAATCTGCTTGTAAATTTTAATCTTTTTTTCTTTTCATCTGTGTTTTGCTCATGTTTTGCTGTGTAATTATTTGATCTTGTCATGATTCCATTGGAAAAGAGGCTTCTTCACTCAGTGTAAATGAAGGTTAGATCAAGAAAAATATATTATTTTATGCAAGTTGGACATGAAATTATTTTATGATTATGTTAGATAAAGTTCTATGATTTCATCTAGCCTGTCTACCTAACTTTTATTACCGTATTTAATGTACATGCGGGCGAACTGCCACTCTATAGTTCCTGTTATCACCACCCACCAAATATAATATAACACCTCTTCCTGTAATAACAAAATGTTTATTTGTTATTGAGACAAAATCTTTTACATGCTTGCCTTATCTTGGGTAAGTTGAAACCGTACATGAAAGGGGTGACCATGGGCTGAAAAATGAGGAGATAAACTGAAAAAATAATGCGTACTTTGACAGGTACCTGTGAACCTGTGAAGTTAGTCCTAGAATCAACAATGTGAAAAGTACAACCAATGAACAGGTTTGACACCGAGACGATCTGAGGTGTGCAGGTGGAAGCAGCTTTGCGCGCATTTTCCTTTGATCCCTTCAGACAAACAGCCAAAATCTTCTGGTAAGAAATTAAAACCAGACAAAAAGGAACAATCACGGTCAAAAATCCCAAACACAATTCAGATATTTGCTCAATTAATGAAACTGAACAGGATAGTTGGGTTATTAGGTAATAGTCACAGAACACTTTGTCAATGATATTTCCACAGAGGTCCAGGTTAATGAGAAACAACAGCAATATAAAAAAATTAATAAATGAATACCCCCACACAGCTGAAATGATCTTACACACTCTCCCCGTGTTCATAATGAGACTGTATTGTAAAGGATAGCAGATAGCAACGTACCTGTCGTAGGCCATGGCTGCTAAACTGTAAAACTCAACTGATATAGATGCGTAAATATAACACATCTGCAGGAAACACCAGGGCACGGTGACTTGGTGAGTATCTGAAAGCATTTGAGACAACATAAGAGGATACAACGATGTGCTGCCACTTATTTCATTCACAAATAAATTACACACAAAGATGTACATGGGCTTGTGCAGCTTTTTGTCCTTGTAAATAATCAGAATTAAAACTGAATTCACCATCCAAATAGACACAAACCAGAAGAGCATGATGCCAAAATACACATATTTCAACTCTCCAGTATCACCGTAGGCTGCAAGCACAAAATACACAGTCTCAGTTTTGTTCTCCATCTTTCATTCTCTTGTGTGTGTGTGTGTGTGTGTGTGTGTGTGCACGCACGCATCACAATAAACCCTGAAGTTAACAGGAAAATTAGTCCAGCAATGATGATGTTTTTGATCCCTTTAGATTGAACATCATCTCAGAATTACATCAAAATAAGTTCTTCTTAGAATTGGTTCAGATGCTTTTCCTCCTCTCTGCATGATTTCATGTGTCACAGAACAATTTAAACATATAACATTAAAAAAATTAGGTTCTCAAGTGAAATCTTTCCAGTGAGTCTGTCAGACATGTATGTCTTCATGTGGTGCCCTCCACTGAGCAAGATGAGGCTCCTCTGAATTTATACCCTGATGTGGGTTGGACAGCTCTGCAGAGACACTGAAAAAAGTCTGAAAATAACCTGTTGCTCCACAGGACAACTGTGATAAAGTTCAACTCTGTTTTATTACAATAAGAGAAACAATTCAATCCATCATAGGTGTTCAAGTTCAAGTGAGAATATTAAGTGATGCTACAATACCAAACATGAATCCTTTGTGGAAACAGCCATAGAGATCATTGGCCAGAGGCATGAAGACTATTATGGTTCTTGTTTTATGTTTAATATTTAGCCATAATCTTTTACATTCTTCTCCTATCTTGGGTAAGTTGAAACCATACATTTAAGGGGGATCACAATCAGATAAAATAATGCGTGTTTTGACTGGTACCTGTGAGCGTCCCAGTGCTGTCCTCTATCAGCACCGTCGAGCATGTTGGACGACTTTTACTTCTGCCAGGACAGACTCATGATGACTGTCACAGAACCAAGATAAAAGGCTGAGTTAGACTGAGGTATTCTTACAAATCATTAGACCTGTAGCCAGTGTAGGGACACATTCAGATGGCAGGCGTGTAACATGTGGGAAATTAAATTTCATGTCACTGATGCTGTTGAGAATGTCATAATAACATCAAATCTTGGTCGTAATGTGGATGTGATCAGTGTGAAGGTGGCCTGTGCAGACTGTGCTACAATAATGAAAATGAATCTCAGGCTATGACAACCAATAAACACAATGAGTGTTGATCAATCGAGCCCTTATATTGGTGTTTATCATTAGTGGCACACTCAGATGAACTATCATTTATTTTATTTACTATAAAACAGAAACAATATAACAACTTCTGCTATGGGAGCAAAATATTTATTTGTTATTGAGGAGAAATCTTTTACATGATTGCCTTATCTTGGGTAAGTTAAAACCGTACATGAAAGGGGTGATCATTGGTTGAAAAATGAGGAGATAAACAGAGAAAATAAGGCGTAATTTAATGGGTATCAGTGTAACATCAATCCTAGCATCAACAAAGTGAAAAGTGCAGCCAATAAAAAGGTTTGACACCGAGACGATCTGAGGAGTGCAGGTGGAGATGGCTTTCTGTGTATTTTCCTTTGAAGCCTTCAGACAAACAGTCAAAATCTTCAAATAGGAAAATAAAATCAGACTAAAAGGAACAAACAGTGTAAAAAATGCAAAAATCAGGTCAGATATTTGTTCAATTAATGAAACTGAACAAGCTAGTTGGATTATTAGGTAATAGTCACAGAAAACTTTATCAATAACATTTCCACAAAGGTTCAGATGGATGACAAATGAGAATAAAACAAAAAAATTAATAAATGAATAACCCCACACAATTAAAATGATCTTACACACTCTCCCCGTGTTCATAATGAGACTGTATTGTAAAGGATAACAGATAGCAACGTACCTGTCGTAGGCCATTGCTGCTAAACTGCAAAACTCAAGTGATGCAGATGTGTAAATATAACACATCTGCAGGAAACACCAGGGCACAGTGACTTGGTGAGTATCTGAAAGCATTTGAGACAACATAAGAGGATACAACGATGTGCTGCCACTTATTTCATTTACAAATAAATTACAAACTAACATGTACATGGGCTCATGCAGCCTTTTGTCCTTAATAATAATCAGAATTAAAACCGAATTCACCATCCAAATAGACACAAACCAGAAGAGCATGATGCCAAAATACACATATTTCAACTCTCCAGTATCACCGTAGGCTGCAAGCACAAAATACATGGTCTCAGTTTTGTTCTTCATCTTTCATTCTCTTCTGTGTGTGTGTGTGTGTGTGTGTGTGTGTGCGTGCATCGCAATAAACCCTGAAGTTAACAGGAAAATTAGTCCAGTGGTGATGATGCTTTTGATCCCTTTAGATTGAACATCATCTCAGAATTACACTAAAATAAGTTCTTCTTAGAATCGGTTCAGATGCTTTCCCTCCTCTCTGCATGATTTCATGTGTCACAGAACAATTTAAACATATAACATTAAAAAAATTAGATTCTCAAGTGAAATCTTTCCAGTGAGTCTGTCAGACATGGATGTCTTCATGTGGTGCCCTCCACTGAGCAAGATGAGGCTCCTCTGAATTTATACCCTGATGTGGGTTGGACAGCTCTGCAGAGACACTGGAAAAAGTCTGAAAATAACCTGTTGCTCCACAGGACAACTGTGATAAAGTTCAACTCTGTTTTATTACAATAAGAGAAACAATTCAATCCATCATAGGTGTTCAAGTTCAAGTGGGAATATTAAGTGATGCTACAATACCAAACATGAATCCTTTGTGGAAACAGCCATAGAGATCATTGGCCAGAGGCATGAAGACTATTATGGTTCTTGTTTTATGTTGATCTAAATGTATGGATATGAAGTGCACTTCATGTGGGAGTGTTAGATGACAGTCACTTCAGAAATAATCTCTAATAGGACTCAGTGCATTAATCATGATGGTCTGTGTTGTTACATTGTTACCATCAACAAGGGGGTTCAGGTGTTCTCCTGGTAAGAAATTAAACCCAAAAAGGAATGAACATGGTCAAAAATGCAAAAATCAGGTCAGATGTTTGTTGTATTATTGAAACTGATCAAGTTAGTTGGATTATTAAGCAAGTCACAGAAAACTTTATCAATGAACTTTCCACAAAAGTCCAGATGGATGAGAAATGAAAGTAATACCAAAACATTAATAAATGAATACCCCCACACAGCTGAAATGATCTTACACACTCTCCCCGTGTTCATAATGAGACTGTATTGTAAAGGATAGCAGATAGCAACGTACCTGTCGTAGGCCATTGCTGCTAAACTGCAAAACTCAACTGATGCAGATGCATAAATATAACACATCTTCAGGAAACACCAGGGCACGGTGACTTGGTGGAGAACTGGGTCCTGTTAAGCTCGTTCCTTTTTATTGTTAGTAGAACCCCTTAAAAAGAAATTCTGTCAAGACCCAATTATTTTCCTCATAAATTTTAACAACACCACACACTCCATATCATTGTATGCAGATGAAACTCTGTTATATTTTGATAGATGTTATGGTTTAGTTTGATCAGGACCCGAATGCAGACAGGAACCAGCCAACTAGGTCTCACAAAAAGGGTTTATTGAAACAAAAAAGCCTCAAACGCAGTAGGGAAAAACACGCTTGGCACAGGGAAAAGATCCTGCTCGTTCCTTTTCCAAAGAAGGGAGGCATGGTGACCACAACACTGATGAAACATTCAGACACTGGTGAACAGAAAGTAAAAGAATTTAACAATATTTGTAAATGGCATGCGAATAGTCTACTTTTAACAACTATTCCCTACTCACCATGGTACTTTTATGATCCCCCCAAGTGCAGTTGAGAATGGACTTCACGACTTCAAAGGATTGTCAGTCTTACCACCTACCTGAAAAATCTTTATTTCTGTACATTAAATTATGATCATCTACAGTATGAAAGCGTATGAAGTCACATGGAACTCTCCTCTTTTGACCCACCCACTGCAGTTTATGCTGTAAAATAGAGGACAAAAAAGAGGCTTTTTTTTTTTAAACTAGCACACTATATCAGAGGTGATACAATGGACTGGTAAAAGATTTGTTCCTCAATTGACTATGCTTCTAAAAACTTATCTCATCATCAGGTCCATTTCAATTATATCCACAGGACTTGCCTTGTTTCAAGAAAAAACTTTTTATTGAAACATTGAACATCTCCAATCTGCACTTAGACTCACAGACTCCTATATGCATATGTCCTGCAAATGCAAGGATGTGAGGCTTTCTTTGGTTTGATGTGTGTACTACTCTGTCTAATGTCCTGGATTTCACTGCACCATGTTCTCTCACTGTGCTTCTTTTGAATGATACTACTCAACAAAATGGCATGCTGGAAAAGCCACATCCTTTTGTCAAACATCACTGCATCCAAAATGATGCTGGCTTAATGCTGAATGCCTCCACACATACATTGACATATGGCAAGAATCCATGGTGTTGGAGCTGATACTACTGTGATATGACAATTGATAGCAGATATGTTGCTGAAAACCTTTATTTGCATTTAAAAAAAATAAATAAACAACATAGATTCTTAGAGGCCTGGATATAGGGGGGTGGGGGTGGGGTGGGGTGTCACCACTGGGTAGTTTCCCCCTTCTTGTTTTCTCTGTCTTGCTCTTGCTCTTCGTTTTCTTTATTTCTGGTTGTGATGTACCTGTGTTGTTTTCTGCTGTACTTATTTACATTTGAAAATTACATTTGAGCATGGAAAGACAAACAGCCAGTCACATTTACAATCTTCCCTAAAGACACTGTGGATTAGCCATTCCACCCTCTTCCCCAAATGCATGTTTTTTGAATATGGGAGGAAACCGGAGTTCGCGGTGAGAAACCAGGGTGACACAGAAAGAACATGGAAATTTCACACAGAAATGACATTTGAACCCTGCTGGGAGGTAACAGTAATAACCACTGCAAAACTGATTCATCACTGTGCCACTTTTTTCTTTATGAAACAGGAATAGGGGGAAGGAATTGTTGCTACATGAAAATATTTATCTTGTGGCCAAGCAAAAATCTTTTACATGATTGTCTTATCTTTGGTAAGTTAAAACCATACAAGAATGGGGTGATCATTGGTTGGATAAGGAGGAGGTATATAGATAGAATAATCCGTAATTTATCTGGTATCACTGCAGCATCAATCCTGGACTCTGAAAAGTGAAAAAGGGTGCCAAGAAACATGTTTGACAATGAGACAATCTGAGGAGTGCAGGTGGAGACAGCTTTCTGTGTATTTTCCTTTGAGGCCTTGAGACAAACACCCAAAATTTTCACATATGAGAATGAAATAAGACTAAATGGGACAACTATTGTCAAAAATGCAAATATCAGATCCGATATTTTGTCAATTGCTGAAACTGAACAGGCTAGTTGGATTATTAAATGGTAGTCACAGAACACTTTGTTGATGACATTTCCACAAAAGTCCAGATGGATAAAAAATGAGAATAAAACCAAAAAATTCATAACTGAATACCCCCACACACCTAAAATAATCTTACACACTCTCCCTGTGTTCATGAGGAGATTGTATTGTAAAGGATAGCAGATAGCAACGTACCTGTCGTAGGCCATTGCTGCTAAACTGCAAAACTCAACTGATGCAGATGTGTAAATATAACACATCTGCAGGAAACACCAGGGCACGGTGACTTTGTGAGTATCTGAAAGCATTTGAGACAACATAAGAGGATACAACGATGTGCTGCCATTCAGTTCATTCACAAAGAGGTTACACAGTAACATGTACATGGGCTCATGCAGCTTTTTGTCCTTGTAAATAATCAGAATTAAAACCAAATTCACCATCCAAATAGACACAAACCAGAAGAGCATGATGCCGAAATACACATATTTCAACTCTCCAGTATCACCGTAGGCTGCAAGCACAAAATACATGGTCTCAGTTTTGTTCTCCATCTTTCACTCATGTGTCACATAGAAACTCAGAGCTTAGCAGTTCATCTAGTCCAGCAATGATGATGTTCCTTATTTCCTCACACAAAACCCCAGTCCAGGATTATACCTCCAATAGAGTTTTCTAAGAAACAATTTCATTGATTTTCCCCATTGTACACTTTCATACTCAGCAAAGACATTTTCATAAAAATAAAATAGATACTATACTGTTTATAATGTAAAACAAAAAATAGTATCCAGATGTTTTAAAGCTTTCCCAACACGTGAGTAATCAATGGTCTCTGTATGGCGCTCTCAGCTGGGCAGGACAAAGGTTTCCTCTGATTTTGTACTTTTACTGTTGTGGGCTGGACAAAACCACAGAAGTGATCTGCATATTCCACTTCTATGGGTGAATTTAGAAGATTACATACCTATAATCATTATTACAGTTCCATTTTAGCAACCTGATGATCTAAAAGCTACATTTATAAGTAACAATACAATAGGCGCCATGACAACTATGCTACCAGACAACTTTACCTTCCAAACTATATATCAACAACTACAACAAATAGTTATTTTAAGTGTTAAGCACCACACTGATCAGCATATAAAATGAGATGAACTGTGGTTATTGAAAGAACACTAAATCCAAGACTGAGACTAGCAGCCTGGAAAGAAGACCAAGAACTGACTGTAAACTTGGACTTGCCCTTACATCCAATGTTCCCTCTAAGCTGAGCGCTTGCGCAATTGCGCACTGCTTGCACATACTCAGCGCACAAGAAAAACTATGCAGCGCACAAAATAAAATTCAACAGAAACGTATTAATTAATATCTAATTTTAGAACTGATATAATCTAGTTAATTAGACCAGTAATATTGTTTTCTTTATTGTTTTTTGCTGCCAATCATAGCATTGACAGTGTTTGCGTATGTGCTCTGCCTTTACTCGCCGTGCACGTTAGCTAGCTAACAACAGTGCAGCGGAATTAAGAGACGCAAATGCTAATCCCTTATCATGGCGAAATGAACGGACAGAGACACATCCACTCATCAAGCCAAAGTAAAAAAGAAATGCGGTTCTTTTAAGATGGAATGGCTGTCGGAGTATGTGCAAATAGAAGAACAAGCGGTGAAACTGAGTGACTCTTCCTATGGTTAAAGCAGGACTCTCATATATAACATAGTACACGTCTCATGAACAAGAAGATTTTTGCCTTTTTCATTTTATGTGCTGCTGTCATTTGATTCTTTTAATAAGCCATGTAACTTGCTATGATCCAAGGTTTTGAACAAGTGTGATACTGGTGTGTGGCCACAGGGTGCCCATCTGATGTTGTTCACAGTGGTCCTCAGTGTGCTCAGGGAGCTTGTGTGTGTGCTCAGACACATGAAAAATTAGGGATCATTGCTTACATCCACAGAGTCTTCCCAACCAACCAACCAACCAACCAACCAACCAACAACCAATCTTTATTTATATAGCATCTGTTACAATACAAATTGTTTACAATACAATTGTTGGCGCTTTACAGAATTTTAGGGCCTGACCCCCACCAAGCAACAGTGGCAAGGAAAAACTCCCCTTTAACAGGAAGAAACCTTGAGCAAGACAAGGCTCAGATAGGGGGAACCTCCTGCTGATGGCCGGCTGGGTAGAGAGAGAGGAGAAGGGGGAGGACACGTAGAGGAGAGAATAGGTAGAACAAAGTAATACATTATATTAATTAAAATAAGCTGCCGGTAGAGTCGGGTTGGGTGGGTCAGTGGGGTCGGAGGTCAGTAGGTCAGTAAACGGCTTATGAAGGCGGCGATACCTGTAGATGAATGGGGGGGGGGGTGCAGAGAAACTACTAAACTACTAAATAATATCACTGATCTACTTGGTGAGGAGAGGAGAGGAGAGGAGACCATGACCCAGTGGGGTGACAGAGGCCTGTCAGGTGATCATTTTTCTGGACCCCGGAAGTCTCGGCCTATAGCAGCATAACTAAGATGTTAACCTAATGATTAGACGACCCCCTAAGTATGATCATTTGTCTGTCTAGGATAATAACTGAAACTACAGAATTAGTGATAATAAGCTTTTTCAAAGAGGTAGGTTTTAAGTCTAATCTTAAAAGTCGAGATGGAGTCAGCCTCCTGTACCTGGACAGGGAGCTGGTTCCACAGCAGGGGGACCTGGTAGCTAAATGCTCGGCCCCCCATTCTACTCCTAGAGACTCTGGGAACCACAAGTAGACCAGCATTCTGAGAGCGGAGCGGTCTATTGGGCTGGTAAGGTGTCTCTAGCTCCTCCAGGTAGGATGGAGCTAGGCCTCTGACAACCTTGTAGGTCAAAAGAAGGGTTTTAAAAATTATTCTAAATTTAACGGGCAGCCAATGAAGAGACGCCAGTACAGGAGTCATGTGATCTCTTTTGTCAATACCTGCAGCATTTTGGATCACCTGGAGGCTTCTTAAAGAGTTGTTTGGACACCCTGATAATAAAGAGTTACAATAGTCCAGCCTGGAAGTAACAAATGCATGGACTAACTTTTCAGCATCATACTGCGTCAGTAGTTTCCTGAGCTTTGCAATGTTCTATAGACTATTTTGATGCGTGAGTTAAAGGACAGATTTTGGTCAAAAGTTACTCCAAGATTCCTCACAGAAAGACTAGATGCTAAGGAGATACCATCTAGGGTGACAATGTGATCTAATTTATTCATGAGAGGTTCAGGACCTCAGTTTTTCCCGAGTTAAGGAGAAGGAACTTTGAAGACATCCCGGACTTTATGTCTTTAAGACAGGTCTGAAGCTTTACTAACTGCCTCTGGTTTCATGGATAAATAAAGCTGAGTGTCATCAGCTTAACAAAATTTATTCCAAGCTGCTGAATAAAGTTTCCTAAGGGAAGCATGTACAAGGTGAAAAGGATTGGTCCAAGTACAGAACCTTGTGGAACTCCATGGCTAACCCTACTGTATGAAGAGGGAACGCCATGGACATGAGCAAACTATCTGACAAATATGATCTAAACCAGTCTAGTGTCCCTTTAATCCCAATCATATGTTCCAGTCTCTGTAACAGGGTGGTGTGATCAACTGTATCAAAAGCAGCACTGAGGTCCAGCAGAACCAGCATAGAAACCAGTCCATGATCTGAAGCTATTAGATCATTAGTAACTGTTTGGAGCAGCTGTACCAGGACCTGAAAGCAGGCATCACACAGTGGAGGGTGGTGTCCGAAAAACTCTTTTATTGGAGGTAACAGGTAAATGGTGTCCAGGGGGGATCCTAACTAGATGCCCAAGCCACCTCATCTGGCTCCTCTCAACGCGGAGGAGCAGCGGCTCTACTCCGAGCTCCTCCCGGATGGCAGAGCTTCTCGCCCTATCTCTAAGGGAGAGCCGAGCCACCCTACGGAGGAAGCTCATTTCGGCTGCTTGTACCCGTGATCTTGTTCTTTTGGTCATTACCCAAAGCTCATGACCATAGGTGAGGGTAGGAACAAAGATCGACCGGTAAATTCTCTTAGCCACTACAGACTGGTGCAGAGTCCGCATTACTGCGGACGCCGCACCGATCCGCCTGTCGACCTCCTGCTCCATTCTTCCCTCACTTGTGAACAAGACCCCGAGGTACTTGAACTCCTCCACTTGGGGCAGGATCTCCTCCTTGACCCGGAGAAGGCACTCCACCTTTTTCCGGTTGAGAACCATGGCCTTGGATTTGGAGGTGCTGATTTTCATCCCAGCTGTTTCACGTGCGGCGGCGAACCGATCCAGTGATAGTTGGAGGTCACGGGTCAATGACGCCAACAGGACCACATCATCTGCAAAAAGCAGAGACCCGATCCTGAGGTCACCAAACCGGACCCCCTCAACACCATGACTGCACCTAGAAATTCTGTCATGAACAGAATCGGTGACAAGGGGCAGCCCTGGCGGAGACCAACCCTCACCAGAAACTATTTCGACTTACTGCCAGCAATGCGGACCAAACTCTGACACCGATCGTACAGGGAGCGGACGGCCCGTATCAGCGGGCCCGACACCCCATACTCTCGGAGGACCCCCTACAGGACCCCGAGGGACACGGTCGAATGCCTTCTCCAAGTCCACAAAACACATGTGGACTGGTTGGGCAAACTCCCATGCACCCTTGAGGACCCTGCTGAGGGTGTAGAGCTGGTCCACTGTTCCACGCCCAGGACGAAAACCACATTGCTCCTCCTGAATCTGAGGTTCGACTATCCGGTGGACCCTCCTCTCCAGTACCCCTGAATAGACCTTACCAGGGAGGCTGAGGAGTGTGATCCCCCTATAGTTGGAACACACCCTCCGGTCCCCCTTCTTAAAAAGAGGGACTACCACTCCGGTCTGCCAATCCAGCGGCACTGTCCCCGACGTCCACGCAATGTTGCAGAGTCGAGTCAACCACGACAGCCCTACAACATCCAGAGCCTTAAGGAACTCTGGGTGGATCTCATCCACCAAGGAGTTTTTTGACTACCTCGGCAACTTCAGCCCCGGAGATATGAGAGCCTATCCCCAGGTCCCCAGGCCCTACTTCCTCACTGGAAGGCGTGTTGGTGGGATTGAGGAGGTCCTCGAAGTATTCCTTCCACCGATCCACAACATCCCGAGTTGAGGTCAGCAGCACACCATCACCACTATACACAGTGTTGACAGTGCACTGCTTCCCCTTCCTCAGATGCCTGATGGTGGTCCAGAACCTTTTTGAGGCCATCCAAAAGTCGTTCTCCATGGCCTCACCGAACTCTTCCCCTGCCCGTCGCCTCTCACCATCGGCAACTCCAGAGTGGTAGAGAGTCCAACCCCTCTCGAGAAGACTGGTTCCAGAGCCCTTGCCGTGCGTCGAGGTGAGGCCAACTATATCTAGTCGGAACTTCTCAACCTCGCGCACCAACTCAGGCTCCTTTCCCACCAGAGAGGTGACATTCCATGTCCCTAGAGCCAGTTTATGCAGCCGGGGATCAGACAGCCATGGTCCCTGCCTTTGGCTGCTACCCAAAACACAATGCACCCGACCCCCTTGGCCCCTCCTGCAGGTGGTGAGCCCACGGGAAGGGTGTCCCATGTTGCTTCTTCGGGCTGTGCCCGCCGGACTCCGTGGGCAGAGGTCCAGCCACCAGGCGCTCGCCAACGTGCCCCACCCCCAGGCCTGGCTCCAGGAGGGGGCCCCGGTGACCCGCATCCGGGCAAGGGAAACTTGGCACCAATGTTGTTTTTCATCATGAGGGGGTCCTGGGCTACGCTTTGTCTGATCCCTCACCTAGGACCTGTTTGCCATGGGTGGCCCTACCAGGGGCATATAGCCCCAGACAACGGAGCTCCTAGGATCATTGGGACACGCAAACCACTCCACCACGATAAGGTGGTAGCCCAGGAGGGGACCTCGACCTGTAACACGAGGAATATGATAATTAAGATGGGTAGGAGGAGTACATTCATTTAAGCTAACATGCTCCTCCTCAAGCCAGGTCTCAGTAAGACAGAATAAATCAATGTGGTGATCGGCTACCAGGTCATGCACTAACAGGGAACGTGGAACACAGAGTACCTCTATAGTGTTATATACAGTATGTTATTGTTGGTGGATGAGGGTTCTACGGAAACAGCAGAGAGATGAGTAAGACTACAACTCTGCATCCTGGTCTGGACCCTGGTTTGTCAGGTCAGTTTTGGTCAAATAAATTTGGCCAAGTTACTAGAAATGAGAGAGGCACCATCCTGGAGGCCAGATTGGGGAGGGGACCAGAGAATGTCTACGGAGTCCGACATTGTTTTTGCGTAATTGCACACCGACTATATGTTAATTTTGGTGACCTCTGACTGACGAAGCCAGGTGTCCTTTGCTCCGACGTGAACTTTATCGAATACATGTTTACTTCTCGTCAGCAGCTTTAAATTGGCTTCTGTGTCACCTGCTCTGGCCCCCGGAATGCACCTAACTATGGTCGCTGGAGTCGGCTTCATGTAGCGCAAAACAGAGTCGCCAATTGCCAGAGTCGGTTTCTCAGCGGGTGTGTCGCCGAGTGGTGAAAAACGGTTAGCTACGGGAAGTGGTTGGTGGTGCACCGTGGGCCTTTGGTTTGGGCTATGCTTCCTGTGAACCATCACCCAGCCGCCCTGGCTAGCTGGATGCTCGGCTGCTGCTGGGGGACAGCTAGCTTTAGCTACGCTAGTCACCTACCTTCTCCTGGCTACCTGATGCAACTCCAGACAACTCCAAGCTACGGAACCGTGTCTCAAGCTTGCTAAGTTTTGCCTCCAGAGCCATAAATAAAATGCACTTTCGGCACCTATTCCCTTAACTAAAGGAGGCAGAAGAGTAACTAAACATTTCACACACTGAACAGACACAGGGTGAGACACCCAGTGAAACAGATGGTGAGGCCATGCTAGTGCTAATGATCGGTCGAATCGGCAGAGTCCTGTACCGTATTTTCACGACTATAAGGCGCACCTAAAAGCCTAGAATTTTCTAAAAAATCTACGGTGCGCCTTTTAACCCGGAGCGCCTTTTGTATGGATTACGGTAATATTGGTTAATCGCGGCTACCGTAGTCAGTAGGCGTGGCCGAGGTAACAGCAGTAAATTCAGTCCCAAACCATTTCTGTCTGTAAAGACCCCAAAATGGCTCCTTGCAAGAGATGTGCTTACGACGCAGAGTTCAAACTGAAGGCTATCAGTCACGCAGTTGAACACGGAAATAGAGCAGCGGCAAGAGAATTTAACGTGAACGAATCAATGGTGCGGAAGTGGAGGAAGCAACAAGACGACCTGCGCCAGGTAAAGAAGACTCAACGGAGCTTCCAAGGAAACAAAGCAAGAAGTGGATTAACAAAGGAACTGCAGCCGCTAGATATTGGTGTCAACAGGGCATTCAAAGCTAGACTGCGAACTGCGTGGGAGCGGTGGATGACGAACGGCGAACACACGTTCACCAAGACGGGGAGACGGCGCCGAGCGTCATACGTCACTATCTGCCAGTGGATTGAATTTAGGTAGAAGTAAAAGCCCATGTTGGTGCTGAAACTGTGAGGGTCAAGTGACCAAATGGTGAGGTTTTTGTAAACAATGCCATCACAAGACTCATCCTCAAGACCAGGAAGCTCTGGTCGAAAGCACATAAGAACAAAACTGCATCAGCTATGGTTTTTCAGAGGTGGCAGAAAATAAAGAGTATAGAGAAGGATGCTGGTGTGATGCCAGCCTGGTAAAATATCTGTATTGACATAGTTATTGACTGATCTCAGCCACAATAGGAATTACAGAGAGAATTGGTGTTTGCAGACCAGTCAAGTTGGTCAGCACAGCCAAGTAAATTTTGGTCTGGTTGATGTGAACACATCCTACATTGATGAAAACAGGCTATAACATAGGTCTGCACTTCTAGAAGGTGACTAACATCTCTTTGGTGGTGTTGAGGGGGAAATGGTTTGATCTACCAAATAATAGTTTCTCACAGAGAGCCCAGATTGATGGATAGCTGCAGTGGTGGTTGACCTTCTAGGACTTTTTCCTATGTAAATGCAGGATCTCTGGAGCTCAGCCAGAGCGTCCATTGTGTTCTTGGTTTTGTTTATTACACAACTCCTTCCAATTCCGATTTTTCCATTTGGTCAAACAGCCAGCAATGGTAGGAGTTCTGGTTCTTTTGAACTTATTCCATTTCAGAATGTGGAGGCCAATTTGCTCCTGGGATCCTTTAGTGCCACATAATTTTTTAAAGCTATTCCAATGTGTGCTTCAGCAATCATTTTATTTTGTGGATTACAAAGAGTTGGATTATTATCCTGTGCAGTGGGCTTGTCAATCTATTCTTACGGAAACTGTTTTGTCTTAAATTAAAACCTTTCTTTGATTAAACCTCCATTGTTTGTGTGCTGAATTTGGGTCCAGATTCGTTATGTGACACCTTTTTAGACTTTTTTTTGACAATATGGAGTTGAATCTACATTTCTGACTATTTAACATGTATGTAAAATTTTACATTTCTTCTACCATGTGAGGGCTGGTGTGTGAGGCCCAGTTTATAAAAGGGAAATGATGTGGAGGAACAAAGTTTGGAGTGCAAAATCTTTAATGTTATAGGAAGCTGGTGGATATACACGAAATGGCTAGCCGATTCAGGCAACCAAACAGCCAAGGAGCATGTAAAAATCCAGAAACAAAGAACAAACCTTTATTACACAGAAGGGAAACAAGAAGTAATGTGAAGTAAAAATTTTATGCAGAGCTATACTAATCTGAAACATTAGGTTGAATTAAATGCTAAATGTTTTTTGTAAGATTTAGAGCTTCCGATGCTTGAGCAAGAAGAGGAACAGCCCCTTGGGGAACCAATAACTCTGATTCAGTTGAGAGATGCTTTAGCTGGACTGAAAAAAGGCAAAAAGTCTCTGGGATGGAATAGGAGTCTGGGAGAGTTCTATCCCAAGTTTTCGGAAGAGCTGGGACAATCAGTTTTGTCTACATTCATAAAGTCATTGAGGAAAGCCTTTTACAGTGACATGAATGCTGCCTTGATAACTTGAAGGCAAACTCCTGGCAAATGACTAAAACTGTAGACCACTGTCTATCCTAAATGCAGAAGTAAAAATCTTTGCCATATATTAGCCTCAACTTTAGAGCCACAGAACTATGCTACTATGCAAATTATGAGTGATCAGAGGGGGTTTATGAAATCCAGGCTTACTACTGACAACAAATGGTCTCTGCTTCATGTAATTCATGCTACGGTTGCCACTGAAATCTGTCTCAGTCCACAGTGCTGGAGTTGATATGATTCTAACATGACAATTGAAAGCAGATAAGATACTGTAAATTTTTATTTGCAATTTTCTTTCTTAAAACATAGCCTCTGAAAGGTCCAGATATGAGGGGTGTTGTCATCACTAGGGTTTTGCCCTTTCTTCTATTCTCTGTCTTACTATTCTTTGTCTTTATTTCTATTTGCGATAGGGTTCATCTTGGAGGAGTCATCGTCTCCTCACAGAGCCAGCATGGAAAGACAAACAACCAGTCACATTGAGATTCTTACCTAAGGACACTGTGGATTAGCAATTTCACCTACCAACAAAATACATGGCACATAGAAAAAACAAATTGGAACCCTGATGTGAGGTGACAGTAATAACCACAGCAAACCCATGATTCATCACTGTGCTACGTTTTTCTAGAACAAACAAAACAGTCATTGCTATGTGAAAATATTTATTTTGTGGCCAAGCACCAATCTTTTACATAACTGTAACAGTAATAACCACTGCAAAACTGATTCATCACTGTGCCACTTTTTTCTTTATGAAACAGGAATAGGGAGAAGGAATTGTTGCTACATGAAAATATTTATCTTGTGGCCAAGCAAAAATCTTTTACATGATTGTCTCATCTTTGGTAAGTTAAAACCATACAAGAACGGGGTGATCATTGGTTGGATAAGGAGGAGGTATATAGATAGAATAATCCGTAATTTATCTGGTACCGCTGCAGCATCAATCCTGGACTCTGAAAAATGAAAAAGGGTGCCAAGAAACATGTTTGACAACGAGACAATCTGAGGAGTGCAGGTGGAGACGGCTTTCTGTGTATTTTCCTTTGAGGCCTTGAGACAAACACCCAAAATCTTTACATATGAGAATGAAATAAGACCAAATGGAACAACTATTGTCAAAAATGCAAATATCAGATCCGATATTTTGTCAATTGCTGAAACTGAACAAGCTAGTTGGATTATTAAATGGTAGTCACAGAACACTTTGTTGATGACATTTCCACAAAAGTCCAGATGGATAAAAAATGAGAATAAAACCAAAAAATTCATAACTGAATACCCCCACACACCTAAAATAATCTTACACACTCTCTCCGTGTTCATAATGAGACTGTATTGTAAAGGATAGCAGATAGCAACGTACCTGTCGTAGGCCATGGCTGCTAAACTGCAAAACTCAACTGATGCAGATGTGTAAATATAACACATCTGCAGGAAACACCAGGGCACAGTGACTTGGTGAGTATCTGAAAGCATTTGAGACAACATAAGAGGATACAGTGATGTGCTGCCACTTATTTCATTCACAAATAAATGACACACGAAGATGTACATGGGCTCATGCAGCCTTTTGTCCTTGTAAATAATCAGAATTAAAACCGAATTCACCATCCAAATTGACATAAACCAGAAGAGCATGATGCCAAAATACAGATATTTCAACTCTCCAATATCACCATAGGCTGCAAGCACAAAATACACATTCTTAGTTTTGTTCTCCATCTTTCACTTGTGAAATCTTTGCAATATATCTAGTCCATCCAGTTGCTCAAACATTCTCAGCATCAGCATCAGATGTAAACATCTTAGTCAACTGAGGAGGACAAAATCTACCCTGAACTTATACTGTCACTGACTTGGGTTTAGTGGAGGGGAGGGCCTGTTCTTCATAGTGTAGAAATTTTGTTTAAAAAAAAATTCCCTTGGCTGACATTATGGAAAAGTTTTTTCAGTGCATTCATGTCATTTGCTGGACCTAGCAGAAAGATACGATGATCATTTTCAAAACAATATAAACTAAGTATATCTTTGTTATTGATCCCAGAGGAAGCAAGTGCAATGATATGAATCATTAGAGGACCTCAGATGCTCAAATAATTAGCCAGGGTAGAAATGAGGACCACATGTTCAAATATTATGTAAAAATGTTGCATTGTGGTTTTTCTGATGTCATGTCTGATGTCATCCAGATCATTGCTACGTGTGGTTGGCAAAAAATTCAAGGCTATGATGATTACAAGACTAAGTCAAACCTTTCTAATACAATCATATGACACATATGTAATTTTAACACTATTATAACATTTTTTTCATTTTCTTGACTGCATTATCCCTTATCCCTTTCAGGGTCATGCAGCGGGCACTGGAGCCTTGCCCAGTTACATGTGGACTAAGGCAGGGTCTACCCCTGGATGAATCACCAGCTCATCACAGGGCCCTATGTGAGCAATTGTGGGTCCGGTACCTTGCTCAAGGGTACCATGGCATTACTCTGAAGGTGTTCTGGCACTTCACCCTACTAACAGAATACCTGCTACATTTTAGCCCACTTCTGGGTCTTGAACCAGGAATCCTCCACTTCCCAGACTGAATTACCATCGCCCCAATCAACTTAACATTATTGGACTTGAAACGGCCTGGACATACTTTTTTTTGATTGAAATATATATCTAAGAACAACCCAAAACATTATCACACACAATTACTTCAGGATACAGCTTTTCTTATTGAGTACATTTATCAGTAAAGACTGACAGGACAAATCTGGGTGATGTCCTGTGAGATATCCTGATGTTTTTTTTTTTTTTTAAGCAATGATGATAATGAAACAACAAACATCCCCTGATATAACTTGGTGTCTATTATGACACCATGTCACAGATACACAGAAGGACAAAGGGACAGAGTAAACATGATGATTAAACCTCAGAGTCATTAGTCCACTAGATGTCTGTATCCCCAAGACATCAAATTATTGTTGTTATGCTTTGGGACCAGGAGTCTCTATACAGGACAAAAATGTATAGTAACTCCCACTGACCCCTGACAGAAATCTCTAGTCTCCAGAAATGCAAAACAGAAAAAAACTCACACAAATGAACATGTGTGTCAATGTGACATTTAGATTTAAGCTAGGAAAAAAGCAAAAGTTAGTTAACTTTGTAACTATGGTCTGATATAATCTTTTAAAATATGCACTGTAATCCCATGTATACATCCAACCATCAACTCTATTAATATATGATTATTCCTAATCAGGATCGTAGAACACTTGAGCCTATCCCAGCCAACAAGAGCTAGATTTGGGTTTCCAACATTTTGCATTGATGAGATGATCAATAATTATCAACCAATCGTTTTATATATAAAGCGTCTGTTACAATCAAAATTGTCTCTAGGCACTTTACAGAATCTCAGGGCCTGACCCCCAACAAGCAACAATGGCAAGTTAAAAAAAACCTTTAACAGGAAGAAACCTTGAGCAGGACAAAGCTCAAATAGGGGGACCTTCCTGCTGATGGCTGGCTGGGCAGAGAGGGAGGATAAGGGGATGGGGGCAGGTAGATGAAAGAATAGGTATTGGCATATAGGCAATAGGCATCAGCAATACCTGTAGATGGACACACAGAGGTGGAGGAGAGGGAGAGAAGCAAAAAACTGTCTGCAGTTTACATTTATATTGTGAAATATTTACATCTCAAATCTAAAGACAAATACTCAAGAATTGATTTTAAAGTATTTTGGTTTCATTAGCCAGTTTTAGTAATAGAGGGCCTCCCCTACCTCACCCATAACAAAACAGCGGACTTTTGTCATCCTGGGTCCATTGGAAAAGAGAACTCCTGACAGTAGACACTGGTAGATAGCCCTTCTCTACAGGCCTGGTTCCTAACCCTCAGTGCTTTTCCACAACACAGTGCAGGCTCAAGGTTGACTTGATACGATATGGTACAGCCACGTTGATTTTCCATTACACTATGGTACCTTTTGACATTGGTGGTATCTTCAAAACACAGAGCTGTGTCGGTTAAAGACAAGATCTACATTCGGCCTGCCACCAGGCTCATCCAGTTACCCGAGATCAGCGACATGGAGGATCAACCGACAGGCTTCCCTTCAGAGTTCAAATGTCTTCAAGACACATATTCGGGGGTGGCTGTAAATGTTTGTTTGTACTCTTGCAAGAGCCTTAATGCAAAAGAAAGAAATCGTATCTTCTAAATCCTATCTTACCATAAAATCTTCCTTACAGTTGGGGGCACCTCCATATGTTTTAGTCTGCAAAATCAAAATGTAGCAAGGCTTTATGGACAATACACACTGATTATACACACAGAACTTAAAATACTCACACGGCACAAAACTGTGGCACGTAAAAAGCAACATTAGCTTAGTTTATCGAATGTTACTGACAGGCTGAATTTATGTTTTTCCTGAGAAACTAAGCAATCACAAAATACAAGGGGAAGATGGAGTTAGCACTGGGGGTCAATAGTCAGCTCATTGTTTATAGGAAACAATGATACTATTCTTTAAGGTTGCTTGCCGTTCGGTGCCACAAAATAGTCTCTATTTGATCAAAAATGTCCAGTCCTTTTTCACCTAATTTGTTGATTGTCTGGTAATCATCAATCATGTTTTTAGGTTTTTTGAGCTTTTTTGTCGTATAAATGCAATGCGCGAGCACCCATCAGGGACCTCCAAATAAACCTCATTTTGAGTCTCAACATTTAGCTCCATCTTCTCAAATCTGCCACACACAGCTAAAAATACAGTATCTCATTGTTTGACCGGGGTATCATTTTGCATTTTTTTTCTGTAAAGTTAAGAAATTACGAAAGTTTTGAGCTTCCTGAAACCCATTAATCTGGTGATTCTTCAGTGAAGTCAAACCTCTAGTCAATCAGACCATTGACTGACAATAACAGAAAAGTACCTACTCAGCACGCTTGTAACCGCAGCCAATTAGGTCCTAAAAAGTATCTACTCGGCCCCAGTAGCCATAGTGGAAAACCCTCTAAACCATTCCGTGTCAAGTCTTGCTGAGTAGATACTAATGGAAAATTGACAAGAGTAAGAGGGAACTTAAATATCAAAGAGTCACTCAAAAAAAACATAGTTGGCTCATTACAACCTTACAAGTACTGTAACACTTTGGTGTTCTGAAGTACCTGGCAGAGGCAGCTAGATGGATGCAGGTAGATGATGGTCCTAGATGAAATCATAAGACCTGAGGTCATTGAAAAGCAAACAGTGATTTGTATAAATACATAACCTGAAGACTAGCATCATGAATATTTCTGGAATTTAATACCAATAATCCAATCTTTAAGGCTGCCCTTGTGGTTTCTGGCAGTAAAATATTGCAAATACTGTACTACAATATTCTAATGCATTGAGGACCATCATCTACCTGGAGCTCATGTATATCATAAAATTTTAAGTGATCAAAAATTACAGTACCATTATGTCTGTAATTTATGTTGATCTCTATTACTATCACATTGAAAATTAAAACGTTTTACTTCTTTTATACTGATATTGAGACACAACAGAAACAATGTTGTTGTCCTTTTTTAAAATTTCGGCAGGGAATTGATCTCTGGAGCTCTAATACATTCTGATTGGAGTTTAGCAGTGCTGAACCAACAATAAAAGCAGTTATGCTACCTGTCCAGAGCAGGTAAGGACAAGGCGTTTAAACGACATTAATGTTTTTGACCGAGACGCACAAAATGACGAACAAAACTAATATATTTTACTTATCGGGATTAAACGACCTCACGACAAACAGAGGCCTTATTTTCACCTTCATCTTTTTGTGTTACAGTTTGATTTGGATTGTAAATGGAGCTCTTATCTTGGTCATTATACTGGAGGAAAAACTTCATGAACCCATGTACATATTTCTGTGTAATTTGTGCATTAATAGTCTCTATGGGACAGCAGCTTTTTACCCCAAGTTCTTATATGATTTAGTGACTAACAACCATACCATATCTTATGCTGGTTGCATGTTACAAGTTTTTGTTATATACTCATATGCTGCAACTGATTTCTCAATTCTGGCCCTCATAGCTTATGACAGATATTTGGCTATATGTCGCCCGCTGGAGTATCACTCTTTAATGACTAAACATAAGGTTGTTTTGTTGGTGTGTTTCTCCAGACTTGTGCCTTGGCTTTGTCATACCACTGTGACGATAATGACCTCACTACTGCAATTATGTGACTCCCACATCGACAAACTCTATTGTGCAAACTGGTCAATTGTTAAGCTTTCTTGCAATTCAATAACGACAAACAATATTGTAGGATACATTTTCATTTTATTCTATTTCTGCCATGATGTTTTCATTATGTGCTCGTACGTGCCGTTGTTAAAATCTGCTGTGAAATCAAGAGACGGGAGGAAAAAGTTTACGCAGACATGCGTGCCACATTTGTTCTGCCTGCTTAACGTAACAGTTGCTCTTCTGTTTGACCTCATGTATGCCAGGTACGGATCACCCTCTATGTCAGCAGGTGTAAAGAATTTCATGGCTCTGCAATTTCTCTTGTTTCCACCAATTCTGAACCCTCTTATATATGGACTCAAACTGACGCAAGTTCGCAACAGGCTTTTAAATGTGTTTAAAGGTAAAGGCTAATGTTTTATTCATTTATCAGAAAATGTCTCTGCAGTATGATGAGCAGTCAAGAACCGATTTCCTTGGTCCAAATCATCACAGTGTTCACTGTTATAACTGGTTTCTTTCCAGTTGGTTGTGTACGGAAAGGTTTAAAGGTCCTTAAACATCTTTTGCTTGTCTTTAAGTGGCTACATACAAAGAACATGTTTAATATTATGAGATTTTCAGCCATCTAGTTGTGATAATGCAGAACATGTCAGAGAATGGCATGTTAATGTCAACCAATTTCTGGTTTATTAAAAATCTCCCACATGACCTTTAAAGCTGACTGTTACTTTATTTTAAAACTTGTTAAATGTGTCTTCAGGCTTCAACTCATTACTCAATTGTTATGCCTTGGCATTATAAAGGACATGGCAGACGTGGCCAAATGGATAGGTAGAAAATTATGGTCATAGATCGATATCTGAAGTCATCACAAAGCACAAGGTGATCTGTATGAACGCATAACCTGCAGACTAACCTCCTAAATATGTTGGGAATTTCATAACAACTATCCAATCATTAACACTGTCCTTTGTGGTTTCTAGTATTATTTATACAAGGATTAAAAATATTATTGTTACCACAATAAGCATATAGTATATAAATGATGGTCATAGGCACATTTAAATCATCATACAGGGGACACTGGTGTCTCTACAATTACGGCTATTTTGAAGTCTTAATCATTATTTGAACTTACAAGCACTTGCCAGTGTAGTGGCATGCAGCACTTAGTAAAGATGGTGAAGGAAGGCCGCTTTCTGTTTCACCATACTGTATTATACAACATATATTACAGTAGCGGGACAGTTACGAACAAAAGATGGACGTTTTTTGATAGCAGGAGAGGAACTAGGACCCCTTTCGAACATTGCCGAGGACATTCAGTCCCTTTTTGGTTGAGGAGGTTGTGTGGAGCGGGTGTCAGACTTCAGATTCCTGGGCATCTACATAAAGGGAAACCTTGACCTGGGACATTCATTTTGTGCTGGTCATCAAGAAGGGACAGCATAGTACTTCTTCAGAATACAAAGGCATAACCACCTCAGGCAGTAACTGTTTTTATCATTGCTCCATTGAGAACATTTTAACAAACTGTACGTGTGCTGTGGTTTTCCAGCTGCATGGCTGCAGAAAAGAAAACACTCTAGAGTGTCGCTATGACAGCTGAAAAGCTCATCGGCTGCCCTCTCCCACCCATGTAAAATCTATATACCGTATTTTCACGACCATAAGGTGCACTGTATTAAAAGGCGCAGTCTCAGTTATGGGTGCTATTTCTGTATTTAAAACATACACAAGGCGCACCGTATTATTAGGCGCATGCTGAAACATACAGTAAAAAATGACAACAGAAGTAAAACAGTGAGTTTCAACACATTTATTGAACAAAATATTCATTTTTCCGCCACAGAACCATCAAAGTTTTCATCTTCTGTATCTGAATTAAACAGCTGCACTATTTCAATGTCCAACATCCCGAATTCCTGTTCTTAATCATCTGAATCGGACTCACCGACCGGTTCTGGTTCAGCGTTGATTTTGTGAAAGCTCTTACAATACATGAAGACGGTATCATAGCCCATGCGTCTAGCATCCACCCGCATATGGTGGCATAACTTGCCCGCCGCTGCCTCATAGTCTTTGTGAAGGAGTGTTCGCCTTCCGTCATCCAGCGCATTGTCCGTTTCTGTGGCAGCCGAGAACCATGGTGAACGACGACTTCTCGTGTCCCGTTGTGCGTATCGCCACCGTGCCGGTCCCTTTTTCTCCTCTTTGTGGTCAAAGGGATGTTAAAAGTCAGAGGGATCTCATCCATGTTGGTGATGTGGCTGGGCGCGGTTATCTTGTCGCGGCAGTAGGTGCGGAAGATGGCCACCCTCTCCTGGTTAGGGTTAGGGAAGATGGCCGCCCTCTCCTGGTTAGGGTTAGGGAAGATGGCCACCCTCTCCTGGTTAGGGTTAGGGAAGATGGCCGCCCTCTCCTGGTAATCCGCGGGCAGCCACTGCGCAACAGTTGTCCTCGCGCGTATGGAGAGATGCCGCCTCCTCATGAAGCGAAAACACTAAGATTGCTCGATTGCCATTTTTCAGCCGCATATTCGATGGCCTGCAGTTTAAAGTAAGCCTCATTCATACGCGTCTCGCTTGACCGGCGCCATTTTAGGGGATCCTTACGCGGAGTTGTGCCGCTAAACGATTGGCGGAGCGTTTACCGTAGTGCACCCACCAAAGACGCACAGCAGATTTTGGAACTCAGTCCACACACAAGGCGCTCCATATTATAAGGCGCACCATCGATATTTGAGAAAATCTCAGTGTTTTAGGTGCGCCTTATAGTCGTGAAAATACGGTACTTCTCGCAGTCTCAGAAAGCCACACTGTATCTGCAAGGACCCATCCTAAAAAGAACACTTGCTCTTTGAACTGCTGCCTTGGCGCAAAAGTTTTAGGTCACTCAAAGCAAAAACAAACAGGCAATAAAGGAGTTTCTGTGCCAGAAACATAATTATACTCTACTCTGAGAAGACTTGAAGATATTCTCATTATGCAACTAACATGAGAATTCATGTAAAAACTGGCTGTGAATGCAGAATGTTTGGCCTGTGCTGTTTTCCTATTTTAGTTTTTAACCTTTTAGAAAACTGCTATTTTGATTGTATTTTATAATTATAGTCATGTACTTTAATGATTTCACTTTCAAATTTTGTTGGACCCCGACAACGACAATAAAGGAATTCTGATTCTGAATGAGCAAATGACCAAATCCCCAAATGCTCAGATAGGGTCTAGCGATGAGCTGACGACTTGTCCACCCTGCCTTTGCTCATTTGCTGCTAGGATAGGCTTCAGCATGCTCCCTTCGACCCCACAAGGGAAATAGCATCAAGAAAAAAGTACAGTGACATCATGTCTGTGTTGTGTATTGATCTATATTACTATCACAGTGGGAGTTAAAAAGTTTTACTTCTTTTATACTGATGTTGAGACACAATAGAAACAATGTTGTTGTCTGTTTCTTTACATTTCAACAGGGAATTGATCTCTGGAGCTCTAATACATTCTGATTGGAGTTTAGCAGTGCTGAACAAACAATAAAAGCAGTTTTGCTACCTGTCCAGAGCAGGTAAGGACAAGGCGTTTAAACGACATTAATGTTTTTGACCAAGACGCACAAAATGACGAACAAAACTAATATATTTTACTTATCGGGATTAAACGACCTAACAACAAACAGAGGCCTTATTTTCACCTTCATCTTTTTGTGTTACAGTTTGATTTGGATTGTAAATGGAGCTCTTATCTTGGTCATTATACTGGAGGAAAAACTTCATGAACCCATGTACATATTTCTGTGTAATTTGTGCATTAATAGTCTCTATGGGACAGCAGCTTTTTACCCCAAGTTCTTATATGATTTAGTGACTAACAACCGTACCATATCTTATGCTGGTTGCATGTTACAAGGTTTTGTTATATACTCATATGCTGGAACTGATTTCTCAATTCTGGCCCTCATGGCTTATGACAGATATTTGGCTATATGTCGCCCGCTGGAGTATCACTCTGTAATGACTAAACATAAGGTTGTTTTGTTGGTGTGTTTCTCCAGGCTGGTGCCTTGCCTTTGTTTTACCGTTTTGATCATAATGACCTCTCTACTGCAATTATGTGACTCCCACATCGACAAACTCTATTGCGCAAACTGGTCAATTGTTAAGCTTTCTTGCAATTCAATAACGGCAAACAATATTGTAGGATACATTGTCATTTTATTCTATTTCTGCCATGTTGTTTTCATTATGTGCTCGTACGTGCCGTTGTTAAAATCTGCTGTGAAATCAAGAGACGGGAGGAAAAAGTTTACGCAGACATGCGTGCCACATTTGTTCTGCCTGCTTAATGTAACCGTTGCTCTGCTGTTTGACCTCATGTATGCCAGGTACGGATCACCCTCTCTGTCAGCAGGTGTAAAGAATTTCATGTCTCTGCAGTTTCTCTTGTTTCCACCAATTCTGAACCCTCTTATATATGGACTCAAACTGACACAAGTTCGCAACAGGCTTTTAAATGTGTTTAAAGGTAAAGGCTAATGTTTTATTCATTTATCAGAAAATGTCTCTGCAGTATGATGAGCAGTCAAGAACCGATTTCCTTTCTCTAAATCATCACAGTGTTCACTGTTATAACTGGTTTCTTTCCAGTTGGTTGTGTACGGAAAGGTTTAAAGGTCCTTAAACATCTTTTGCTTGTCTTTAAGTGGCTACATACAAAGAACATGTTTCATATTGTGAGATTTTCAGCCATCTAGTTGTGATAATGCAGAACATGTCAGAGAATGGCATGTTAATGTCAACCAATTTCTGACAATGGTTTATTAAAAATCTCCCACATGACCTTTAAGGCTGACTGTTACTTTATTTTAAAACTTGTTAAATGTGTCTTCAGGCTTCAACTCATTACTCAATTGTTATGCCTTGGCGTTATAAAGGACATCGCAGACGTGGCCAAATGGATAGGTAGAAAATTATGGTCATAGATCGATATCTGAAGTCATCACAAAGCACAAGGTGATCTGTATGAATGCATAACCTGCAGACTGACATCCTAAATATGTTGGAAATTTCATAACAACTATCCAATCATTAACACTGTCCTTTGTGGTTTCTAGTATTATTTATACAAGGATTAAAAATATTATTGTTACCACAATAAGCATATAGTATATAAATGATGGTCATAGGCACATTTAAATCATCATACAGGGGACACTGGTGTCTCTACAATTACAGCTATTTTGAAGTCTTAATCATTATTTGAACTTACAAGCACTTGCCAGTGTAGTGGTATGCAGCACTTAGTAAAGATGGTGAAGGAAGGCCGCTTTCTGTTTCACCATACTGTATTATATAACATATATTACAGTAGCGGGACAGTTACGAACAAAAGATGGACGTTTTTTGATAACAGGAGAGGTACTAGGACCCCTTTCGAACATTGCCGAGGACATTCAGTCCCTTTTTGGTTGAGGAGGTTGTGTGGAGCGGGTGTCAGACTTCAGATTCCTGGGCATCTACATAAAGGGAAACCTTGACCTGGGACATTCATTCTATGCTGGTCATCAAGAAGGGACAGCATAGTACTTCTTCAGAATACAAAGGGATAACCACCTCAGGCAGTAACTGTTTTTATCATTGCTCCATTGAGAACATTTTAACAAACTGTACGTGTGCTGTGGTTTTCCAGCTGCATGGCTGCAGAAAAGAAAACACTCTAGAGCAGGGGTGGGGAACCCCCGGCCTCCGGGCCATATACGGCCTACGAGACCATTTCTACCGGCCCGCAACGCAATAAGATTTTTATATTTTATATGTGCACTTATACAGTGGGACCGTTCACTAAACTCCGCGAGCTGCGAGTAGCAGCGGTAGCGTAGTTTTGCCTTTCGTATCCTGAAATTTCTTTCGTAACAAGAGGAAACATTTTCCCGTGTTCTGAGATAAAACAGACGGTTATGTTATGTATGAGTCAAGGTCAGGGTCAGTGAACACAGCATGTGATGTACGTAATGGGCTGGACTGATTGACACGGATGAAAAATGCATAGCGAAACACGCTAAACTCGACGAGTTGAAAGGACAGATGCGTTTGGATAAAATTAACGCTCTTCGTCGGCGTTTGGAGGCTCAACAAGCAGCTTTCACACGACCATGTACCGACAGAGAGAATATTACGCGTGCAAGTTTTGTGGTGAGTGAATTAATAGCCACGAAGCTGAAACCTCACGCCGAAGGAGAGTTCGTGAATGTGCCTCGTAGCCGCCGCTGAGGCGCTCGCGCCGGACAAAGCAAAAATGTTTCAAAGCGTGAATTTCTTTTCGTGAATAACTATTAAACTAAGACATATATTGTTATGATTCCAGTGGCTAACGGTATGTTTTTATGGTCAAGGAATCTAAATATGTAGTCAAAGTATATGTGGCACTAATATTTATGGTGGAAACCACAATATGCCAGGAATTGTTGCGCTTGGCGGAGGTCTGCGCTCTCCGAGTGTTTTCTAGTTGTTATTATTATTGTCTTTATCTTTATTTCTTTTAATTTATTTTCTTGATTATCTTGTTGTATTGCAGTTTTTGTGAGTAGAGGCCTCGAACAGGCCCTTACGGGTCTCTTGCCTCAACTCTGCACCTCTTTTTTTAATTGTTTTGTATGATCATGAAAACATATTTTACTTGTTTGTCATTTTATTCTATTTTTTTTGGTGATTTTATATGCATGTGTGCGAAATAAACAATTCAAACTCAAATGCAGCAATCATGAGACTTAGTAACACAGTGGTTATAGACTTTTTTTTGTATCCCTAGGTATGTGTTCATAATAGTATGGCCCTCGGAGGACTTTATAAAAATTGAAATGGCCCTCGATATGAAAAAGGTTCCCCACCCCTGCTCTAGAGTGTCGCTATCACAGCTGAAAAGTTCATCGGCTTCCCTCTCCCGCCCATGTAAAATCTATATACCGTATTTTCACGACCATAAGGCGCACTGTATTAAAAGGCGCAGTCTCAGTTATGGGTGCTATTTCTGTATTTAAAACATACATAAGGCACACCGTATTATTAGGCGCATGCTGAAACATACAGTAAAAAATGACAATGGAAGTAAAACAGTGAGTTTCAACACATTTATTGAACAAAATATTCATTCTTCCGCCACAAAACCATCAAAGTTTTCATCTTCTGTATCTGAATTAAACAGCTGCACTATGTCATTGTCCAACATCCCGAATTCCTGTTCTTAATCATCTGAATCGGACTCACCGACCGGTTCCGGTTCAGCGTTGATTTTGTGAAAGCTCTTCCAATACATGAAGACGGTATCATAGCCCATGCGTCTCCAATCCACCTGCATATGGTGGCATAACTTGCCCGCCGCTGCATCATAGTCTTTGTGAAGGAGTGTTAGCCTTCCGTCATCCAGCGCTCTGTCCGTTTCCATGGCAGCCGAGACCGACGTGTGCAACCCGACCGGTGACGACGTTCTTGTGCCCCGTTGTGCGTATCGCCACCGTGCCGGTCCCTTTTTCTCCTCTTTGTGGGTCAAAGGGATGTTAAAAGTCAGAGGGATCTCATCCATGTTGGTGATGTGGCTGGGCGCGGTTATCTTGTCACGGCAGTAGGTGCGGAAGATGGCCACCCTCTCCTGGTTAGGGTTAGGGAAGATGGTCGCCCTCTCCTGGTAATCCGCGGGCAGCCACTGCGCAACAGTTGTCCTCGCGCGTATGGAGAGATGCCGCCTCCTCATAAATCGAAAACACTAAGATTGCTCGATTGCCATTTTTCAGCCGCATATTCGATGGCCTGCAGTTTAAAGTAAGCCTCATTCATACGCGTCTCGCTTGACCGCGCCATTTTAGGGGATCCTTACGCGGAGGTGTGCTGCTAATCGATTGGCGGAGCGTTTACCGTAGTGCACCCACCAAAGACGCACAGCAGATTTTGGAACTCAGTCCACACACAAGGCGCTCCATATTATAAGGCGCACCGTCGATATTTGAGAAAATCTCAGTGTTTTAGGTGCGCCTTATAGTCTTGAAAATACGGTACTTCTCGCAGTCTCAGAAAGCCACACTGTATCTGCAAGGACCCATCCTAAAAAGAACACTTGCTCTTTGAACTGCTGCCTTGGCGCAAAGGTTTTAGATCACTCAAAGCAAAAACAAACAGGCAATAAAGGAGTTTCTGTGCCAGAAACATAATTATACTCCACTCTGAGAAGACTTGAAGATATTCTCATTATGCAACTAACATGAGAATTCATGTAAAAACTGGCTGTGAATGCAGAATGTTTGGCCTGTGCTGTTTTCCTATTTTAGTTTTTAACCTTTTAGAAAACTGCTATTTTGATTGTATTTTATAATTATAGTCATGTACTTTAATGATTTCACTTTCAAATTTTGTTGGACCCCGACAACGACAATAAAGGAATTCTGATTCTGAATGAGCAAATGACCAATCCCCAAATGCTCAGATAGGGTCTAGCGATGAACTGACGACTTGTCCACCCTGCCTTTGCTCATTTGCTGCTAGGATAGGCTTCAGCATGCTCCCTTCGACCCCACAAGGGAAATAGCATCAAGAAAAAAGTACAGTGACATCATGTCTGTGTTGTGTATTGATCTATATTACTATCACAGTGGGAGTTAAAAAGTTTTACTCCTTTTATACTGATATTGAGACACAACAGAAACAATGTTGTTGTCTGTTTCTTTACATTTCGACAGGGAATTGATCTCTGGAGCTCTAATACATTCTGATTGGAGTTTAGCAGTGCTGAACCAACAATAAAAGCAGTTATGCTACCTGTCCAGAGCAGGTAAGGACAAGGCGTTTAAACGACATTAATGTTTTTGACCGAGACGCACAAAATGACGAACAAAACTAATATATTTTACTTATTGGGATTAAACGACCGAACAACAAACAGACGCCTCATTTTCACCTTCATCTTTTTGTGTTACAGTTTGATTTGGATTGTAAATGGAGCTCTTATCTTGGTCATTATACTGGAGGAAAAACTTCATGAACCCATGTACATATTTCTGTGTAATTTGTGCATTAATAGTCTCTATGGGACAACAGCTTTTTACCCCAAGTTCTTATATGATTTAGTGACTAACAACCGTACCATATCTTATGCTGGTTGCATGTTACAAGGTTTTGTTATATACTCATATGCTTCAACTGATTTCTCAATTCTGGCCCTCATGGCTTATGACAGATATTTGGCTATATGTCGCCCGCTGGAGTATCACTCTTTAATGACTAAACATAAGGTTGTTTTGTTGGTGTGTTTCTCCAGGCTGGTGCCTTGGCTTTGTCATACCGTTTTGATGATAATGACCTCACTACTGCAATTATGTGACTCCCACATCGACAAACTCTATTGCGCAAACTGGTCAATTGTTAAGCTTTCTTGCAATTCAATAACAACAAACAATATTGTAGGATACATTTCATTTTATTCTATTTCTGCCATGTTGTTTTCATTATGTGCTCGTACGTGCCGTTGTTAAAATCTGCTGTGAAATCAAGAGACGGGAGGAAAAAGTTTACACAGACGTGCATGCCACATTTGTTCTGCCTGCTTAACGTAACAGTTGCTCTGCTGTTTGACCTCATGTATGCCAGGTACGGATCACCCTCTCTGTCAGCAGGTGTAAAGAATTTCATGGCTCTGCAGTTTCTCTTGTTTCCACCAATTCTGAACCCTCTTATATATGGACTCAAACTGACGCAAGTTCGCAACAGGCTTTTAAATGTGTTTAAAGGTAAAGGCTAATGTTTTATTCATTTATCAGAAAATGTCTCTCCATTACGATGAGCAGACAAGAACCGATTTCCTTGGTCTAAATCATCACAGTGTTCACTGTTATAACTGGTTTCTTTCCAGTTGGTTGTGTACGGAAAGGTTTAAAGGTCCTTAAACATCTTTTGCTTGTCTTTAAGTGGCTACATACAAAGAACATGTTTCATATTGTGAGATTTTCAGCCATCTAGTTGTGATAATGCAGAACATGTCAGAGAATGGCATGTTAATGTCAACCAATTTCTGGTTTATTAAAAATCTCCCACATGACCTTTAAAGCTGACTGTTACTTTATTTTAAAACTTTTTAAATATGTCTTCAGGCTTTAACTCATTACTCAATCGTTATGGCTTGGCATTATAAAGGACATGGCAGACGTGGCCAAATGGATAGGTAGAAAATGATGGTCATAGATCGATATCTGAAGTCATCACAAAGCACAAGGTGATCTGTATGAACGCATAACCTGCAGACTAACCTCCTAAATATGTTGGAAATTTCATAACAACTATCCAATCATTAACACTGTCCTTTGTGGTTTCTAGTATTTATACAAGGATTAAAAATATTATTGTTACCACAATAAGCATATAGTATATAAATGATGGTCATAGGCACATTTAAATCATCATACAGGGGACACTGGTGTCTCTACAATTACAGCTATTTTGAAGTCTTAATCATTATTTGAACTTACAAGCACTTGCCAGTGTAGTGGTATGCAGCACTTAGTAAAGATGGTGAAGGAAGGCCGCTTTCTGTTTCACCATACTGTATTATATAACATATATTACAGTAGCGGGACAGTTACGAACAAAGATGGACGTTTTTTGATAGCAGGAGAGGTCCTAGGACCCCTCTCGAGCATTTCCGAGGACATTCAGTCCCTTTTTGGTTGAGGAGGTTGTGTGGAGTGGGTGTCAGACTTCAGATTCCTGGGCGTCTACATAAAGGGAAACCTTGACCTGGGACATTCATTCTATGCTTGTCATCAAGAAGGGACAGCAGAGTACTTCTTCAGAATACAAAGGCATAACCACCTCAGACAGTAACTGCTTTTATCATTGCTCCATTGAGAACATTTTAACAAACTGTACGTGTGCTGTGGTTTTCCAGCTGCATGGCTGCAGAAAAGAAACCAGTCTAGAGTGTCGCTATCACAGCTGAAAAGCTCATCGGCTGCCCTCTCCCGCCCATGTAAAATCTATATACTTCTCGCAGTCTCAGAAAGCCACACTGTATCTGCAAGGACCCATCCTAAAAAGAACACTTGCTCTTTGAACTGCTGTCTTGGGGCAAAAGTTTTAGGTCACTCAAAGCAAAAACAAACAGGCAATAAAGGAGTTTCTGTGCCAGAAACATAATTATACTCTACTCTGAGAAGACTTGAAGATATTCTCATTATGCAACTAACATGAGAATTCATGTAAAAATTGGCTATGAATGCAGAATGTTTGGCCTGTGCTGTTTTCCTATTTTAGTTTTAACCTTTTAGAAAACTGCTATTTTGATTGTATTTTATAATTATAGTCATGTACTTTAATGATTTCACTTTCAAATTTTGTTGGACCCCGACAACGACAATAAAGGAATTCTGATTCTGAATGAGCAAATGACCAAATCCCCAAATGCTCAGATCGGGTCTTGCGATGAGCTAACGACTTGTCCACCCTGCCTTTGCTCATTTGCTGCTAGGATAGGCTTCAGCATGCTTCCTTCGACCCCACAAGGGAAATAGCATCAAGAAAAAAGTAGTGACATCATGTCTGTGTTGTGTATTGATCTATATTACTATCACAGTGGGAGTTAAAAAGTTTTTCTCCTTTTATACTGATATTGAGACACAACAGAAACAATGTTGTTGTCTGTTTCTTTACATTTCGACAGGGAATTGATCTCTGGAGCTCTAATACATTCTGATTGGAGTTTAGTAGTGCTGAACAAACAATAAAAGCAGTTTTGCTACCTGTCCAGAGCAGGTAAGGACACGCGTTTAAACGACATTAATGTTTTTGACCGAGACGCACAAAATGACCAACAAAACTAATATATTTTACTTATCGGGATTAAACGACGTAACGACAAACAGAGGCCTTATTTTCACCTTCATCTTTTTGTGTTACAGTTTGATTTGGATTGTAAATGGAGCTCTTATCTTGGTCATTATACTGGAGGAAAAACTTCATGAACCCATGTACATATTTCTGTGTAATTTGTGCATTAATAGTCTCTATGGGACAGCAGCTTTTTACCCCAAGTTCTTATATGATTTAGTGACTAACAACCGTACCATATCTTATGCTGGTTGCATGTTACAAGGTTTTGTTATATACTCATATGCTTCAACTGATTTCTCAATTCTGGCCCTCATGGCTTATGACAGATATTTGGCTATATGTCGCCCGCTGGAGTATCACTCTTTAATGACTAAACATAAGGTTGTTTTGTTGGTGTGTTTCTCCAGGCTGGTGCCTTGGCTTTGTTTGACCGTTTTGATCATAATGACCTCTCTATTGCAACTATGTGACTCCCACATCGACAAACTCTATTGCGCAAACTGGTCAATTGTTAAGCTTTCTTGCAATTCAATAACGGCAAACAATATTGTAGGATACATTTTCATTTTATTCTATTTCTGCCATGATGTTTTCATTATGTGCTCATACGTGCCGTTGTTAAAATCTGCTGTGAAATCAAGAGACGGGAGGAAAAAGTTTACGCAGACATGCGTGCCACATTTGTTCTGCCTGCTTAACGTAACAGTTGCTCTGCTGTTTGACCTCATGTATGCCAGGTACGGATCACCCTCTCTGTCAGCAGGTGTAAAGAATTTCATGGCTCTGCAGTTTATCTTGTTTCCACCAATTCTGAACCCTCTTATATATGGACTCAAACTGACGCAAGTTCGCAACAGGCTTTTAAATGTGTTTAAAGGTAAAGGCTAATGTTTTATTCATTTATCAGAAAATGTCTCTGCAGTATGATGAGCAGTCAAGAACCGATTTCTTTGCTCTAAATCATCACAGTGTTCACTGTTATAACTGGTTTCTTTCCAGTTGGTTGTGTACGGAAAGGTTTAAAGGTCCTTAAACATCTTTTGCTTGTCTTTAAGTGGCTACATACAAAGAACATGTTTCATATTGTGAGATTTTCAGCCATCTAGTTGTGATGATGCAGAACATGTCAGAGAATGGCATGTTAATGTCAAACATTTTCTGGTTCATTAAAAATCTCCCACATGACCTGTAAAGCTGACTGTTACTTGTTAAATGTGTATTATGCATTCATCTCCTTACCTAACCTGAGTCAGATGATCAGGCTTTTTGGCACTTCATTTTCAGCCAAACTATTCACGTGTAAAGTATTATTCCACCCATGCATAAACACACACTAAGACTTCCCTCTTTTGAAAATAGTGGGAAATAACGTCTGTCATGTTTCTCATTTCCAGTTGTTAAAAGACCAACATTTCTGTGTTCTCAGAGGAACAGTGGTCTTGTCAGACAATGCTACAGACCATCAAACTAAAAGGAGTAAACAGGAAATTAGTGAAGTAAAAGATTGATAAAAATTGGATACATTTTTAAAAGCATCAGAACATTCATTAAAAAGATGGTAAAACTATAAATAGCCCAGTCCACAAATCTCTGTTGATGTGTGGGTACTGACAGTTCCACTCAAGGTCAAGATACAATTAGAAGCCCCGAAGAAAGTGCTTCACTTTCAACCATGTGTCTGCTTAAAACATTAAATTATATAAAGGTATTATATATGTAAATTATATAAGTATAAAAACATATGTATTTGTAGAATATAACATTACATCCTGCTTAAATCTAGCTGTTACCACTGCAATTGTTACACTGAACTTAGGGTTAAAAACATTATCAACCAGATTACAAAGTCATACAGTTAAATTAGTATTCTCATGTTAAACAGTAACAAAGATAGACATTACTTCTCAGTCTTGACAAGTGGCGTTTTTTTTGTCCTGAGCTTTGAGCCAATAGCATTCTTTCTTTAGTATGGCATATAAGGGCCAGGCTAATCCTCCCCACTCTCCAAGAGAACTGCAGATTTGCATGATCACGTAGAAGAGTGAAGAGTTCAGGATGCCCAATAGATCCAGTATAGTTGTATTTTCACTCTCGGGGTTTAATGCAACAGTCAAATACAGAAATACTCTTTTTGCTCTCACTTTTCTCTGTTATTTTCTGATTATAGTGGTAAACATATGTTTGATTTTAACCATTATAATAGAAAAAAAGCTACATGAACCAATGTACATTTTTTTGGGCTCTTTATGCTTTAATGGGCTTTATGGAGCAACTGGATTTTATCCCAAATTCCTCTCTGACCTTTTGTCTGATGATCATCTAATATCACGTGTGGGGTGTTTTGTGCAAATCTATGTTATATACTCCAATACTATAATAGACTACTCTATTCTCGTTGTTATGGCTTATGACAGATACGTGGCTATATGTCGGCCGCTGGAGTATCACTGTGTGATGTCAAAGCAAAATACTGTGCTGTTACTGGGATTGTCCTGGCTCGTGCCTCTATGTTGTGAGACACTTGTCATAAGTCTGTCATCTTCTTTGGAGCTATGCGGCTCCCACATAGATAAGCTCTACTGTGAGAACTGGGCTGTTGTTAAACTTGCTTGTGGTGCCACGACAGCAAATGACATTGTTGGAATGGTCCTCATCGTTTTTTACTTCTGTCACGTCCTTCTCATTGCGTCCTCCTACGTACAGCTTGTAAAGGCAACATTAAAATCCACAGAGGGCAGGAAAAAGTTTATGCAAACCTGTTTACCACATCTATGTTGTCTATTCAATGTGACAGCATCTTTGCTTTTTGATCTAATGTATTCCAGGTATGGATCTGTGTCACTGCCCCAGCATTTAAGGAATTTTATGGCGATACAATTCCTCATAATAACGCCGGTGTTAAACCCTATTATTTATGGACTGAAGCTTACTAATATTAGAAACACAATGAGAGGTTATATATGTCAATGATGGTGTTATATAGCAGGAATGCATCCTCAAGTTACAGTATCAGAGTTAAACTGTAGAGGTTATTGGCAGAAAATCTAATATCTTAGCTGTTTTTTGAATATAGACATGGATGTGTTTTTACTGTGGTTGAATATTAATCCATGCATAATGAAAAGAATCGCAAAGGTGATAATTTATATATCCACAACCTATCCACCTAGAAAATAACAGTTAGTATGTTTTTGGTAGGATAGGTTTCAGCATGCTCCCTTCGACCCCACAAGGGAAATAGCATCAAGAAAAAAGTAGTGACATCATGTCTGTGTTGTGTATTGATCTATATTACTATCACAGTGGGAGTTAAAAAGTTTTACTTCTTTTATACTTGTGACAATGCAGAACATGTCAGAGAATGGCATGTTAATGTCAACCAATTTCTGACAATGGTTTATTAAAAATCTCCCACATGACCTTTAAGGCTGACTGTTACTTTATTTTAAAACTTTTTAAATATGTCTTCAGGCTTCAACTCATTACTCAATCAATACGCCTTGGCATTATAAAGGACATGGCAGACGTGGCCAAATGGATAGGTAGAAAATGATGGTCATAGATCGATATCTGAAGTCATCACAAAGCACAAGGTGATCTGTATGAACGCATAACCTGCAGACTAACATCCTAAATATGTTGGAAATTTCATAACAACTATCCAATCATTAACACTGTCCTTTGTGGTTTCTAGTATTATTTATACAAGGATTAAAAATATTATTGTTACCACAATAACCATATAGTATATAAATGATGATCATAGGCACATTTAAATCATCATACAGGGGACACTGGTGTCTCTACAATTACAGCTATTTTGAAGTCTTAGTCATTATTTGAACTTACAAGCACTTGCCAGTGTAGTGGTATGCAGCACTTAGTAAAGATGGTGAAGGAAGGCCGCCTTCTGTTTCACCATACTGTATTATATAACATATATTACAGTAGCGGGACAGTTACGAACAAAAGATGGAAGTTTTTTGATAGCAGGAGAGGTACTAGGACCCCTTTCGAGCATTGCCGAGGACATTCAGTCCCTTTTTGGTTGAGGAGGTTGTGTGGAGCGGGTGTCAGACTTCAGATTCCTGGGCATCTACATAAAGGGAAACCTTGACCTTGGACATTCATTCTATGCTGGTCATCAAGAAGAGACAGCAGAGTACTTCTTCAGAATACAAAGGCATAACCACCTCAGACAGTAACTGCTTTTATCATTGCTCCATTGAGAACATTTTAAGAAACTGTAAGTGTGCTGTGGTTTTCCAGCTGCATGGCTGCAGAAAAGAAAACACTCTAGAGCAGGGGTGGGGAACACCCGGTCTCCAGGCCGTATACGGCCCCCGAGACCATTTCTACCGGCCCGCAACGCAATAACATTTTTATATTTTATATGTGCACTTATACAGTGGGACCGTTCGCTAAACTCCGCGAGCTGCGAGTAGCAACGGTAGCATATTTTTGCCTTTCGTATCCTGAAATTTCTTTCGTAACAAGAGGAAATATTTTCCCGTTTTCTGAAATAAAACAGACGTTTATGTCAGGGTCAGTGAACACAGCATGTGATGTACATAGTGGGCTGGACTGATTGACACGGACGAAAAATTGATGCATCATGGCGACTGTCAAGAAAAGGAAGGTGGATGCAGAATGCCGTGTATTCCAGGAGAAATGGACAAATGATTTTTCCTTTGTTGAAGTAAAAGGCAAGCCAGTGTGCCTAGTTTGTGGCGAGGCGCTGGCAGTGATGAAAAAGGCAAATCTCGAGCGCCATTACAGCTCGAAACACGCTAAACTCGACGAGTTGAAAGGACAGATGCGTTTGGATAAAATTAACGCTCTTCGTCGGAGTTTGGAGGCTCAACAAGCAGCTTTCACACGACCATGTACCGGCAGAGAGAATATTACGCGTGCAGGTTTTGTGGTGTGTGAATTAATAGCCACGAAGCTGAAACCTCATGACGAAGGAGAGTTCGTGAACGTGCCTCGTAGCCGCCGCTGAGGCGCTCGCGCCATAGAAAGTAAAATTGTTTTAAAGCGTGAATTTTTCTCGTGAATAACTAAAATAACTGAACTAAGACATATTGTTATGATTCCAGTGGATAACGGTATGTTTTTATGGTCAAGGAATCTAAATATGTAGTCAAAGTATATGTGGGACTAATATTTATGGTGGAAATCACAATATGCCAGGAATTGTTGCGCTTGGCGGAGGTCTGCGCTCTCCGAGTGCTTTCTAGTTGTTATTATTATTGTCTTTATCGTTCTTTCTTTTCATTTATTTTCTTGATTATCTTGTTGTATTGCAGTTTTTGTGAGTAGAGGCCTCGAACAGGCCCTTATGGGTCTCTTGCCTCAACTCTGCACCTCTTTTTTTTTATGGTTTTATATGATCATGTAAACATATTTTACTTGTTTGTCATTTTATTCTATTTTTTTGGTGATTTTATATGCATGTGTGCTAAATAAATAATTCAAATTCAAATGCAGCAATCATGAGACTTAGTAACACAGTGGTTATAGACTTTTTTCGTCTTTTTTTTTTGCATCCCTAGGTATGTGTTCACAATAGTATGGCCCTCGGAGGACTTTATAAAAATTGAAATGGCCCTTGATATGAAAAAGGTTCCCCACCCCTGCTCTAGAGTGTCACTATGACAGCTGAAAAGTTCATCGGCTTCCCTCTCCTGCCCATGTAAAATCTATATACCGTATTTTCACGACCATAAGGCGCACTGTATTAAAAGGCGCAGTCTCAGTTATGGGTGCTATTTCTGTATTTAAAACATACACAAGGCGCACCGTATTATTAGGCGCATGCTGAAACATACAGTAAAAAATGACAACGGAAGTAAAACAGTGAGTTTCGACACATTTATTGAACAAAATATTCATTCTTCCGCCACAAAACCATCAAAGTTTTCATCTTCTGTATCTGAATTAAACAGCTGCACTATTTCAATGTCCAACATCCCGAATTCCTCTTCTTATCATCTGAATCGGACTCACCGACCGGTTCCGGTTCAGCGTTGATTTTGTGAAAGCTCTTACAATACATGAAGACGGTATCATAGCCCATGCGTCTACAATCCACCCGCATATGGTGGCATAACTTGCCCGCCGCTGCCTCATAGTCTTTGTGAAGGAGTGTTAGCCTTCCGTCATCCAGCACATTGTCCATTTCTGTGGCAGCCGAGAACCATGGTGAACGACGACTTCTCGTGTCCCGTGCCGGTCCCTTTTTCTCCTCTTTGTGGTCAAAGGGATGTTAAAAGTCAGAGGGATCTCATCCATGTTGGTGATGTGGCTGGGCGCGGTTATCTTGTCGCGGCAGTAGGTGCGGAAGATGGCCGCCCTCTCCTGGTAATCCGCGGGCAGCCACTGCGCAACAGTTGTCCTCGCGCGTATGGAGAGATGCCGCCTCCTCATAAAGCGAAAACACTAAGTTTGCTCGATTGCCATTTTTCAGCCGCATATTCGATGGCCTGCAGTTTAAAGTAAGCCTCATTCATACGCGTCTTGCTTGACCGGCGCCATTTTAGGGGATCCTTACGCGGAGGTGTGCTGCTAATCGATTGGCGGAGCGTTTACCGTAGTGCACCCACCAAAGACGCACAGCAGATTTTGGAACTCAGTCCACACACAAGGCGCTCCATCTTATAAAGCGCACCGTCGATATTTGAGAAAATCTCAGTGTTTTAGGTGCGCCTTATAGTCGTGAAAATACGGTACTTCTCGCAGTCTCAGAAAGCCACACTGTATCTGCAAGGACCCATCCTAAAAAGAACACTTGCTCTTTGAACTGCTGCCTTGGCGCAAAGGTTTTAGATCACTCAAAGCAAAAACAAACAGGCAATAAAGGAGTTTCTGTGCCAGAAACATAATTATACTCTACTCTGAGAAGACTTGAAGATATTCTCATTATGCAACTAACATGAGAATTCATGTAAAAACTGGCTGTGAATGCAGAATGTTTGGCCTGTGCTGTTTTCCTATTTCAGTTTTTAACCTTTTAGAAAACCGACAACGACAATAAAGGAATTCTGATTCTGAATGAGCAAATGACCAAATCCCCAAATGCTCAGATAGGGTCTAGCGATGAGCTGACGACTTGTCCACCCTGCCTTTGCTCATTTGCTGCTAGGATAGGCTTCAGCATGCTCCCTTCGACCCCACAAGGGAAATAGCATCAAGAAAAAAGTACAGTGACATCATGTCTGTGTTGTGTATTGATCTACGGTATATTACTATCACAGTGGGAGTTAAAAAAGTTTTACTTCTTTTATACTGATATTGAGACACAACAGAAACAATGTTGTTGTCTGTTTCTTTACATTTCGACAGGGAATTGATCTCTGGAGCTCTAATACATTCTGATTGGAGTTTAGCAGTGCTGAACAAACAATAAAAGCAGTTTTGCTACCTGTCCAGAGCAGGTAAGGACAAGGCGTTTAAACGACATTAATGTTTTTGACCGAGACACACAAAATGACGAACAAAACTAATATATTTTACTTATCGAGATTAAACGACCTAACGACAAACAGAGGCCTTATTTTCACCTTCATCTTTTTGTGTTACAGTTTGATTTGGATTGTAAATGGAGCTCTTATCTTGGTCATTATACTGGAGGAAAAACTTCATGAACCCATGTACATATTTCTGTGTAATTTGTGCATTAATAGTCTCTATGGGACAACAGCTTTTTACCCCAAGTTCTTATATGATTTAGTGACTAACAACCGTACCATATCTTATGCTGGTTGCATTTTACAAGTTTTTGTTATATACTCATATGCTGAAACTGATTTCTCAATTCTGGCCCTCATGGCTTATGACAGATATTTGGCTATATGTTGCCCGCTGGAGTATCACTCTGTAATGACTAAACATAAGGTTGTTTTGTTGGTGTGTTTCTCCAGACTTATGCCTTGGCTTTGTCAGACCATTGTGATGATAATGACCTCTCTACTGCAATTATGTGACTCCCACATCGACAAACTCTATTGCGCAAACTGGTCAATTGTTAAGCTTTCTTGCAATTCAATAACGGCAAACAATATTGTAGGATACATTGTCATTTTATTCTATTTCTGCCATGTTGTTTTCATTATGTGCTCGTACGTGCCGTTGTTAAAATCTGCTGTGAAATCAAGAGACGGGAGGAAAAAGTTTACGCAGACATGCGTGCCACATTTGTTCTGCCTGCTTAATGTAACCGTTGCTCTGCTGTTTGACCTCATGTATGCCAGGTATGGATCACCCTCTATGTCAGCAGGTGTAAAGAATTTCATGTCTCTGCAGTTTCTCTTGTTTCCACCAATTCTGAACCCTCTTATATATGGACTCAAACTGACACAAGTTCGCAACAGGCTTTTAAATGTGTTTAAAGGTAAAGGCTAATGTTTTATTCATTTATCAGAAAATGTCTCTGCAGTATGATGAGCAGTCAAGAACCGATTTCCTTTCTCTAAATCATCACAGTGTTCACTGTTATAACTGGTTTCTTTCCAGTTGGTTGTGTACGGAAAGGTTTAAAGGTCCTTAAACATCTTTTGCTTGTCTTTAAGTGGCTACATACAAAGAACATGTTTAATATTATGAGATTTTCAGCCATCTAGTTGTGATGATGCAGAACATGTCAGAGAATGGCATGTTAATGTCAAACAATTTCTGGTTTATTAAAAATCTCCCACATGACCTGTAAAGCTGACTGTTACTTGTTAAATGTGTATTATGCATTCATCTCCTTACCTAACCTGAGTCAGATGATCAGGCTTTTTGGCACTTCATTTTCAGCCAAACTATTCACGTGTAAAGTATTATTCTACCCATGCATAAACACACACTAAGACTTCCCTCTTTTGAAAATAGTGGGAAATAACGTCTGTCATGTTTCTCATTTCCAGCTGTTAAAAGACCATTTCTGTGTTCTCAGAGGAACAGTGGTCTTGTCAGACAATGCTACAGACCATCAAACTAAAAGGAGTAAACAGGAAATTAGTGAAGTAAAAGATTGATAAAAATTGGATACATTTTTAAAAGCATCAGAACATTCATTAAAAAAGATGGTAAAACTATAAATAGCCCAGTCCACAAATCTCTGTTGATGTGTGGGTACTGACAGTTCCACTCAAGGTCAAGATACAATTAGAAGCCCCGAAGAAAGTGCTTAACTTTCAACCATGTGTCTGCTTAAAACATTAAATTATATAAAGGTATTATATATGTAAATTATATAAGTATAAAAACATACGTATTTGTAGAATATAACATTAAATCCTGCTTAAATCTAGCTGTTACCACTGCAATTGTTACACTGAACTTAGGGTTAAAAACATTATCAACCAGATTACAAAGTTATACAGTTAAATTAGTAGCCTCATGTTAAACAGTAACAAAGATAGACATTACTTCTCAGTCTTGACAAGTGGCCTTTTTTTTTGTCCTTAACTTTGAGCCAATAGCATTCTTTATTTAGTATGGCATATAAGGGCCAGGCTAATCCTCCCCACTCTCCAAGAGAACTGCAGATTTGCATGATCACGTAGAAGAGCGAAGACTTCAGGATGCCCAATAGATCCAGCATAGTTGTATTTTCACTCTCGGGGTTTAATGCAACAGTCAAATACAGAAATACTCTTGCTCTCACTTTTCTCTGTTATTTTCTGATTATAGTGGTAAACATATGTTTGATTTTAACCATTATAATAGAAAAAAAGCTACATGAACCAATGTACATTTTTTTGGGCTCTTTGTGCTTTAATGGGCTTTATGGAGCAACTGGATTTTATCCCAAATTCCTCTCTGACCTTTTGTCTGATGATCATCTAATATCACGTGTGGGGTGTTTTGTGCAAATCTATGTTATATACTCCAGTGCTAAAATAGACTACTCTATTCTCGTTGTTATGGCTTATGACAGATACGTGGCTATATGTCGGCCGCTGGAGTATCACTGTGTGATGTCAAAGCAAAATATTGTGCTGTTGCTGGGATTGTCCTGGCTCGTGCCTCTATGTTGTGAGACACTTGTCATAAGTCTGTCATCTTCTCTGGAGTTATGCGGCTCCCACATAGATAAGCTCTACTGTGAGAACTGGGCTGTTGTTAAACTTGCTCATTGCGTCCTCTTATGTACAGCTTGTAAAGGCAACATTAAAATCCACAGAGGGCAGGAAAAAGTTTATGCAAACCTGTTTACCACATCTATGTTGTCTATTCAATGTGACAGCATCTTTGCTTTTTGATCTAATGTATTCCAGGTATGGATCTGTGTCACTGCCCCAGCATTTAAGGAATTTTATGGCGATACAATTCCTCATAACGCCGGTTGTTACGTGTCAGGGGAGTTGTTGGTGTTTCTTTTTGTGTTCTTTGTTTTCCGGTGACCTCACAGAGTGGCGCCATCTAGAGGCTGAGAACTGGCGGAACACCGAAAGGCAGGCAGTGCTGGTGACGAGGAAGATTGACACCACCTGTGGACTCCCGGGGTATTTTAGGATTGGCTCCCCTGTGTCTATCTGACCAATCACCAGCGGATTCCCGCTTTAAAGGCTCTCGCTCAGTGTTGGACAGGAAGAGTTTGTGGAGGGCAGGTGGGACTAGGTAAGGACGGGGTACCCCATACATTGCCACACGTAGATTTTCTGATTGTTATTTACACTAGGTTATGGGCTGTGGCCACCGTTGTGTTTTTGATGTTTTAAGATGCCCTGTTTTTTTACTTTTGTTTTGGCACAGACCCGTTTGTTCCACCTCTCCCTCCACTCCTGATATATGCACGTGTGTTCTGTTAAGAAATAAAGCACAATCTTGACAGTCTGTTTCAGTCTTTCCCTGGTGGTTTGTTAGTCTCTACGTTAACCCCCTCAAAAGGGTTGAACATGTGGGGGCTCGTCCGGGATTTGAACCCGGGACCTCTCGCACCCCAAGCGAGAATCATACTCCTAGACCAAATGTCCCTGTTGCAAGCAATGCCCCTAGTGAAAACAAAACGTCTCCTGAGGTTTTTCCAGCCTGTGCAGTCACGAGGGCCCAGGCTAAGGAATACGGAGAGGATCTGGCAAACGTCTTCTTCTTCGCAGATTGACCAATCAGTTCTGAAGCTACCGAGTCAGATTGGTCATCAGCGTGCAGCCAGCCTCAGCACCAAAGCTATGGAGCTGCCGGCCACGAGAGAGGCCCAGCAAGGCCCAGCAAAATGATGAAACCCTGCAAAACTGCTCGTCCTCTGTCCTTAGTGTTGAGCAGGTAAAGGGACAGAAAGTGGTCTACTTCATGGATCGTGGGCTACTCGTTCGCTGTTGGAGACGGGATGCCTCGGGTGATGGGGACTGGAGGACAGCCTACCAAGTCGTGGTCCCAACGGCGTACCGACCTCAGGTACTTTCTCTTGCCCATGATAACCTGTGGGCTGGACATCTGGGGATCACAAAGACATATGATAAGATCCTTAGGCATTTTTTCTGGCCTGGACTGAAAGCCGATGTGGTGCGCCATTGCCGTGCCTGCCATGTGTGTCACGTAACTGGGAAGCCCAACCAAGTGGTTCCTCCAGCCCCACTCTGTCCTATACCCGTGATGGGGGAGCCATTTGAGAGAGTGATGGTCGACTGTGTGGGACCTCTGCCAAAAACCAAATCTGGCAACCAGTTTTTGTTAACTATCATGTGTGCTTCCACTAGGTTCCCTGAGGCCATTCCTTTGCGGAGGGTCACTGCTCCAGTCATCAGTAAGGCACTTGTGAAGTTCTTCTCAGTGTTTGGCCTTCCTACGGTGGTCCAGACTGATCAGGGGACTGACTTCATGTCCCGTGTGTTTGCTCAGGTACTGAAATCTTTGGGCATTAAGCATATAACTTCCAGTCCCTATCATCCTGAAAGCCAAGGGGCATTAGAAAGGTTTCACCAGACCACGAAGACAATGCTCAAGAAATGCTGCTTTGAGAGCCAGAAGGACTGGGATGATGCTGTGCCATTTGTTCTGTTTGCGGCTCGGGAAGCTGTACAAGAGTCACTGGGATTCAGACCTGCTGAGTTGGTGTTCGGGCATGAAGTCCGTGGTCCCTTGAAGCTCTTAAAGGAGCATTTTCTTCTTCCAAAGGGTGGGGAAGGTTGCGGCATTCCAGAGTATGTTCTGAGACTCAGAGAACGTCTTCAGAGGGCCTGCACCTTAGCCAACAGCTCACTCACCTCTTCACAGAAGAAGATGAAAAGACGCTACGACCAAAAAGCAGTACCACCCTCATTTCAGCCTGGCGATAGAGTTTTAATCCTCTCCCCTGTCCCTGGTTCTGCCTTGTCTGCCAAGTTTTCAGGTCCCTATGTCGTGGAGAAGAAGGTGAATGACACCAACTTCATCATTCAAACTCCGGACCGCAGGCGCAGAAATAGGTTGTGTCATGTGAACATGATGAAACCTTACTACTCGCCTGGGAAGGATGGGGGAACCGACCCAGTTTCAACTACAAGTGATGTGGGCTTGCCGGTATCATCAGTTGACACAGTGAGCTGCCCTGAAGAAGATGGGTTAGTTATGCGTGGTGCTACACCCCCAGGGGTCCGGCTAAAGAATTCAGAGTTTCTTTCTGATTTGTCTCACTTTTTGTCCCACCTCTCAATTGACCATAGTAATGATATTAGAGAGCTGATATCCGATTTCCCCAGTTTGTTTAATGACATTCCTACTCAGACTACCGCCATTACACACGACATTGTCTTGACTAATTCAAGACCTATTAAGCAACGTGCCTATCAAGTAAGTCCTCCAAAGAGGGAGTGCATGAGGAAGGAGGTGGACTACCTTTTGCAACATGGGTTCGCTGTGTCCAGCTCCAGTCCGTGGAGTTCACCTTGTTTGCTGGATAAGAAGTCAGATGGCAGCCCAAGGTTCTGCACAGACTTCCGAAAGGTGAACTCTGTCACAGTCCCTGATCCACATCCCTTGCCACTTATTGATGACTGCATTGATGAGATTGGTCCAGCTCGGTACGTCAGCAAACTGGATCTACTGAAAGGCTACTGGCAAGTTCCATTGACCCCTCGGGCATCTGAGATCTCGGCATTTGTGACACAAGACAGCTTCCCTCAGTATACTGTTATGCCTTTTGGTCTCTGCAACGCCCCTGCTACCTTTCAGAGGCTCCTGAACAAGGTCCTGGGTGATGTTCCACACTGCAAAGCCTATTTGGATGACATCGTTGTGTACTCGGATGACTGGACGTCTCACATGGCCACATTGAGGAATGTTTTTGCACGTCTGGCAGGTGCTTCGCTAACCCTTAACCTTCCTAAATGTGAGTTTGGAAGAGGTTCTGTCTTGTACCTTGGTCAGCAGGTTGGCGGAGGACAGGTGCGCCCTGCGGATCTGAAGATTGCAGCCATTACTGCGTTTCCTGCCCCAACAACCAGGCGGGACTTGCGCCGATTCCTTGGTATGGCTGGATTCTACCGTAGGTTCTGCAAGAATTTTTCCATCGTGGCAGCCCCATTGACTGCACTAACCAGTCCTCAAAAGCCATTTGCTTGGTCCAGGGAGTGCCAACAGTCCTTTGAGGATCTCAAGAGTCTCCTCAGCTGTAACCCCGTCATGTCTGCTCCCAATTTTTCATTGCCATTTAAGTTGGAAGTAGATGCCAGTGCTGTCGGGGCTGGAGCCGTCCTTCTACAAGAGGATCCCCAAGGTGTCGACCATCCTGTAGTCTACTTCTCAAGGAAGTTCGACAAACATCAGCTCCGGTACTCGACAATCGAAAAGGAGACGCTTGCACTGTTGTATGCTCTGCAACATTTTGAGGTCTATCTTGCCTCTAGCGCAAAGCCTATAAAGGTTTTTAGAGACCATAACCCTCTTTATTATTAAAGAGAGTGAAACCCACTTTAAAGGCTCTCCCCCATTTCAGTGTTGGACAGGAAGAGTTAGTGGAGGGCAGGTGGGACTAGGTAAGGACGGGGTACCCCATACATTGCCGCACGTAGATTTTCTGATTGTTATTTACACTAGGTTATGGGCTGTGGCCACCGTTGTGTTTTTGATGTTTTAAGATGCCCTGTTTTTTGACTTTTGTTTTGGCACAGACCCGTTTGTTCCACCTCTCCCTCCACTCCTGCCCATCAGTGAGCACTACAATTCAGATTTATATGTGGGCCTATATGCAGATAGTTTGGGGTTTAATTAAAGGTAGAAATCTGAAGAACTCTTGATCTGTCAGTAACACACTTGAAACACGTGAATCACTAAATGTGCAGAGGATTTCAAATATCAGATACAATGATGCCAAACATACACAGACCAAAGATAACTGAAAGAAACTGTAGAATGCAGAAGGCTTAACTGGTGTAAAGAAAGCCCAGAATGTGAATAAAGTGGATGAAAGTAGAAAGTGACCTTTGACCTCCTGAATGTTACAGATGTCTTAAAACAGGTAGGTAAGGAGTACAAGTTTCTGGGGCTGTGTTACTGCCCCCCAAACTGATGCTAAATAAGAAAGTAAATGAAAAACTGTAGAACAATTAATAGCAATAAAGCAAATATACTCAACACTTACCACTGTGTGTTATCATGAAAAATGCAATACACACTACCGTAAATGCTAAAAAATAAAAAAGTCATTCAAGTCAAAGGCAAAACACATCAGTAAGCAAGCAAAGGTGGGCATTTGGTGCATTAAGTGAATCTATCTATTGATCTTGAAATCAGCCTTTAATGAATTAAAACCAAGTCTGTCCAAAGTGATGGTCTTACTGCTTCTGGGCACCACAACATACCAGCAGGAGGTAAAACAGGGTAGTGTTTAAGATTATCTCATGTTCTACAGAGAAACTACCACACTTAAGTTAAACCTTATGCTCAACCTCAGTGCCAGACAGAATTCCTGCATTTCATTTTCCTGTATTTTATTACATTGAATTCAAGAGTTTCCACCTGAATTCCCTGCCTAGCACAACACATAAATAAATCTACTCTGTATAGAGCTTTAAATGGTCTTCACTGCACTGAGGCAGTAGTAACTCAGTTTGCAGGGGACTGAGCTGGGAGTTTGAGTCCTAGCATTGGACCAAGACAATTACAAAGTGCACTAGTAGCATGCAAAGTGCTGGGAGTATTCCAGAGCAGGTACCAAATGCAAAGATGCTTAGAGTGCCTGTTGAGGCCAGCTTACTCACAATGACAGCTCACATGCACACCTGTTCTTTGCTTCAGGCCCTATGCACTTGAATGACATTGACCACACACACATAGTCTTTTGCTTTTGGTGCCAAAATCTCATTTTGTCCACAACGTCTTATGTTTTACCTGTGGCTGATAAAAGAAAAAAATGACTGATTAAAACAAAGAAGCAAAATAAATCAATGAAATATATCCTTCATCAGATCAACTCTGCATGTAAAAAACATACAAAATTCTTTGGGGATTGACTGACTTGCTCTAATGTTGTGGTGTAATTTTAGTTCAGAAGGTCATAATGTGTTTTGATGTGTGTTTATCTCTTTGGTCTCAGAAGGTTTAATGGACAAGTTACAGTCCTAATTATTAAACACAAGAGAAGTAATTAGGTGTCCCCCTGACAAACTCACGTAGGTTTACTGTAACCGTTGTCAGAGTGGACATCATTATTGGTACTTCCCTGAAGGACATCTGAGGAAAACAACAGGTCTCAGGGGCTGGTCTGGTTCCATCCACCTAATGATGAGTCAGTACGTACGGGACAGTGGACACGGGCCTCATGAGACCACATCCTGAACAAATCTTTGTGTAATTACAGTAAGGGCAATCTGAAAGAAAAACATGAATACATTGCAGTGGTGTGTTGTCATGACACAGACATTCACCAACAGCTCACCTGTGTTTCTTCCATCTTCACATGTTCAAGGATGACAAATGCTCTACCCTGTCTTAACAGATTTCCTTGCTATTGTTTTCTTCTTGATGAAAAAGGAAAGAAATATTTTAAAAAAATGTGTTTGCACATGCTGTCTATCCTTCATTAAATTTGCCACATTTAATTGAGGAAAACATACATATTGAGAAGAGAATCTTGTGTAGGAATACATTTGTTTTGCCATATTTGGCAGTAAAAGAGTCATGAAATAACCTGTTTGTAGTCCTAACCTGTAAACCCTGGAATATAGGGTTCTGACAGTATTCACTGCCAGCGCTAAGTGCTAACGTAACCACCTAGAAATAGGTTAGATAGAAAGTGAATATTCGCTGGATGGCGCCAAAATAAAAGTCAGAGGCCATGTGAGGCCATCTTTTCATTTGTTAATGTGCTTTGGTTGGGTCAAATTTTTCAGTTTGGAACAGAGAGATCAGAGTACAGCTGCTGTTCTCATACCTCCGCAGACAGGTTCCGATCCCGGACGAGCCCCCATATATCATGGCCACTTGGCTCAGAATGACCACAACATAAAAGGGGAGACCACACACGTTTTAAAGATTTTAACAAAATGGGATTTATTAAATAACTAAAGTGCAAAGTCAATGCTGAAGGTGAACTGAAGAATATAATGCAGTATCAGCAAGGGGAAAGTGTAAGGTGCAAAAAGGTCTAACGAGATTCCAAACAAAGGGGGGAAGCCAACGAGGCTTTAGCAATGAGACTGGCACTCTCAAGTTGACGCGTTCGGCAGGTTTTCCAATTGCACACGGCCGCAGCTGACCCTCGCTCTGATCAGCCCGACCTCCGTCTCCCTCCTTCACACCAGATCAGAACAGTGGTTTTAAGCCATCGCCTGGCTCATCAGGTTAATGAGCCACACCTGGAGTGGTGGCCACCCAACAGCTCCAGACAGCTCCATCTGCAGGCCATACACAACACAAGACCAAGCGCAGCCAAAAACACCATTTCCAAATATTGACCCAGACGTGAGGCTACCTAGTGGGCCGTCACACAAGAAATACAGAATACCATCTCTGATTGTACAGCACCTCCAACCTTGGCTACAGCCAAAGACGACACCAGATGCCACTCCTGTTAGACAACAGAAGTTCAGAAAAACGTTAGCTGGTCTGACAAGTCTTGGTTTCAGCTGTGACATTCACATTGTAGGATCAGAATTTGGCTTCACCAACAGGAAAGCATGTAATGATGTTGGGGTCATTTTCTTAGCATGCTTTGGGCACCTTAGTACCAATTGAGCATCAAATAAAACCATGAGTTTTTCAAGTATTGCTACGGACCACACTAATCCCTTTATGACCAGTGTGTCCATCTTCTGATTGCTACTTTTAGCAGGTCAATGCACAATGTCCAAATCTAATCTCAACTCCAAATGATTTCTGGAACATGACAATGACAATGTACTCCAATGGCCCTGACAGTTCTTTCTCCAGGGGCCGTGGTGGAGCCACTTGACTGCAGGTGCTGCTGGTGACAGTCACACCTGTGGCCAATTGTTAATCAACTGGCTATTTAGGCCCTGTTGTCATTGTTGTGGTAAATGTTGGGTCTGTCTGCATTTGGGTCCTGGTTAGACTAACCCCTAACAAATTGGTGACTCTATCATGCTGACGTGCTAATATAGGTCAAAATCTATGAAGAACTTTTAAAAACATATTGTTGAAAGTATGCAATAAAGAATTAAGAAAAACCTAAAGACAAAGGCGGTACAACCTTTTGCCTTCAACCAGTAAGTGAATTTTATGAAAAGCTCAACAACTGAAAACATGTCATCTGGCAATTCTGAAGCAGGTGATTGAAGGCAGGACTGAGGGATGGAGCGAAGGAAGGAGGAGTCAAACCGAGAGAGGGACTGACCAAATGCTGAACAGAATCTATTTTAATGAAAGTTCATCACTGATATCAAGAAACTATATAAAGAAATGTGGATTCAACAGCAGAGAGAGAACAGCTTTTCTGACACGAGGCTGATTACAGAGAGAGAGCTGAGAGCACTTATCTACATAATTCAGTTGTGAGGATGGTAACATGATTAACTTACATGTTGTGATGGATAACGCTTCAGAAGTAATGATATTTACTCTGTCTGGATTCAATAGCATTGTAAATTACAGATTTACTTTATTTGCTATCACTTTTGTTTGCTACTGTGTGATTGTTCAGGTAAATGTGACCCTCATTGTGGCAATTATCGTGGATAAAAGTCTTCATGAACCCATGTATATCTTTCTCTGCAACCTCTGCATCAACTCACTTTATGGGACAGCAGCATTTTACCCCAAATTTCTGATAGATATTCTGTCGACCTCTCACGTCATCTCTTATGCAGGATGTCTCGTGCAGAGTTTTGCAGTCAACTCCTCTGCTTGTGCTGATTTTTCTCTTTTAGTGCTGATGGCCTATGATAGATATGTGGCTATATGTCGACCTCTGGTGTATCACTCTGTGATGAATCCTCAGAGAGTTTCTGCTCTTGTGTTTGCTGCTTGGATTCTCCCTTTGGGCCAGATATTCATAACCACAACATCAACATCAACTCTCACGTTATGTGGCTCACATTTAGTAAGAATGTATTGTATTAACTATGTCATACGTAGATTAGAATGTACTATATCAATAACAACTGCTTTTTTTTCAGTTTTTATTATTACGTTTTATTTTTGCCATTTTCTCCTTGTTACTTACTCTTATTTCTATATCATGAGAACATGCCTAACAGGTAAAGAAGAAAGGATGAAATTTCTGCAAACATGTTTGCCACATTTAATGTCTTTCATAATCGTGGCCATGTGCTTACTTTTTGATGTGTTGCATGTCAGACTTCGGTCAGAAAAAATGTCTGAGAGTGCCCAAAATTTTATTGCAATACAGTTTCTGCTCTTTCCTCCTCTAATCAATCCTTTAATCTATGGTTTAAAACTGACCAAAGTTAGAAACAGAATTGAAAGATTTCTGTGCAGGAAGAGTTGAGAGTTTTAAAGAATGTTATCAAGTGGTCTGCGACAAAACAAACGTAGGTCTGAAAACATGATCTGCCTGAATTGGTTTTATTCATAAGTTCTTGTTCAAACTTTTACATGCCAAGCCAGACCATACTGGGGCGGTTTGCTTCACCACCAAGGTTTCTTTGAGGTTTTACAATTTATCACAGATTGTTGTCTGTCACTGTTGCAAAAAATATAATTCATGCCCAATTTAATGTAATTTCAATGTCAGCAAACATTTTCCCCACTTTTTAAATCAAATTGTGAGTGCAACTAAAATGTAAAGGCTGCAAATTTAGTCCTGTCTTCTGGCTTGTTCATAAAATGAAATGAAGAAAAAACAAAAACTTTGATACTCAGTTTTATTACTTAAACCTTCCCATATAGTTAATTATCACTTCTAACTGTTGCATGAGCAGTCTAGTTTTTAGAGGATTTTCATTGTACTTTGACTTATCTGTACCACAGGCTCTTTCGTCAGCTCAACACTGCTAATCTATAAATTCTCGGGTGGCTTATGCTCACAAATAGAAAGCTAAAATTTACACAATGCATCACTGATACAACATGGACAATGGTTGTAAAAAAAACAAAAAATAAACAAGCCATTTATACAAAAGAAATTCCAACACTACAGGTTGTTGGTCCTTGAAGTTTGGTTACGATCAGTTAAATGAAATTAATTGAAACAAGGTTTTAGGTTTGTTTTCAATGTCTCTGTAAAATTTTGTGATCAGTCATCCCATCACATTGCATACCGTATTTTCACGACCATAAGGCGCACTGTATTAAAAGGCGCAGTCTCAGTTATGGGTGCTATTTCTGTATTTAAAACATACATAAGGCGCACCGTATTATTAGGCGCATACTGAAACATACACTAAAAAATGACAACGGAAGTAAAACAGTGAGTTTCGACACATTTATTGAACAAAATATTCATTCTTCTGCCACAAAACCATCAAAGTTTTCATCTTCTGTATCTGAATTAAACAGCTGCACTATTTCAATGTCCAACATCCCGAATTCCTCTTCTTATCATCTGAATCGGACTCCCCGACCGGTTCCGGTTCAGCATTGATTTTGTGAAAGCTCTTACAATACATGAAGACGGTATCATAGCCCATGCGTCTACAATCCACCCGCAAATGGTGGCATAACTTGCCCGCCGCTGCCTCATAGTCTTTGTGAAGGAGTGTTCGCCTTCCGTCATCCAGCGCATTGTCCGTTTCCGTGGCAGCCGAGAACCACGGTGAACGATGACTTCTCGTGCCCCGTTGTGCGTATCGCCACCGTGCTGGTCCCTTTTTCTCCACTTTGTGGGTCAAAGGGATGTTAAAAGTCAGAGGGATCTGTTGTCCTCGCGCGTATGGAGAGATGCCGCCTCCTCATAAAGCGAAAACACTAAGATTGCTCGATTGCCATTTTTCAGCCGCATATTCGATGGCCTGCAGTTTAAAGTAAGCCTCATTCATACGCGTCTCGCTTGACCGGCGCCATTTTAGGGGATCCTTACGCGGAGGTGTGCCGCTAATCGATTGGCGGAGCGCTTACCGTAGTGCACCCACCAAAGACGCACAGCAGATTTTGGAACTCAGTCCACACACAAGGCGCTCCATATTATAAGGCGCACCGTTTTGAGAAAATCTCAGTGTTTTAGGTGCGCCTTATAGTCGTGAAAATACGGTACTTCTCGCAGTCTCAGAAAGCCACACTGTATCTGCAAGGACCCATCCTAAAAAGAACACTTGCTCTTTGAACTGCTGCCTTGGGGCAAAAGTTTTAGGTCACTCAAAGCAAAAACAAACAGGCAATAAAGGAGTTTCTGTGCCAGAAACATAATTATACTCTACTCTGAGCAGACTTGAAGATATTCTCATTATGCAACTAACATGAGAATTCATGTAAAAACTGGCTGTGAATGCAGAATGTTTGGCCTGTGCTGTTGTCCTATTTTAGTTTTTAACCTTTTAGAAAACTGCGATTTTGATTGTATTTTATAATTATAGTCATGTACTTTAATGATTTCACTTTCAAATTTTGTTGGACCCCGACAACGACAATAAAGGAATTCTGATTCTGAATGAGCAAATGACCAAATCCCCAAATGCTCAGATAGGGTCTAGCGATGAGCTGACGACTTGTCCACCCTGCCTTTGCTCATTTGCTGCTAGGATAGGCTTCAGCATGCTCCCTTCGACCCCACAAGGGAAATAGCATCAAGAAAAAAGTACAGTGACATCATGTCTGTGTTGTGTATTGATCTATATTACTATCACAGTGGGAGTTAAAAAGTTTTACTTCTTTTATACTGATATTAAGACACAACAGAAACAATGTTGTTGTCTGTTTCTTTACATTTCGACAGGGAATTGATCTCTGGAGCTCTAATACATTCTGATTGGAGTTTAGCAGTGCTGAACAAACAATAAAAGCAGTTTTGCTACCTGTCCAGAGCAGGTAAGGACAAGGCGTTTAAACGACATTAATGTTTTTGACCGAGACGCACAAAATGACCAACAAAACTAATATATTTTACTTATCGGGATTAAACGACCTAACGACAAACAGAGGCCTTATTTTCACCTTCATCTTTTTGTGTTACAGTTTGATTTGGATTGTAAATGGAGCTCTTATCTTGGTCATTATACTGGAGGAAAAACTTCATGAACCCATGTACATATTTCTGTGTAATTTGTGCATTAATAGTCTCTATGGGACAGCAGCTTTTTACCCCAAGTTCTTATATGATTTAGTGACTAACAACCGTACCATATCTTATGCTGGTTGCATTTTACAAGTTTTTGTTATATACTCATATGCTTCAACTGATTTCTCAATTCTGGCCCTCATGGCTTATGACAGATATTTGGCTATATGTCGCCCGCTGGAGTATCACTCTGTAATGACTAAACATAAGGTTGTTTTGTTGGTGTGTTTCTCAAGACTGGTGCCTTGGTTTTGTCAGACCATTGTGACGATAATGACCTCTCTACTGCAATTATGTGACTCCCACATCGACAAACTCTATTGCGCAAACTGGTCAATTGTTAAGCTTTCTTGCAATTCAATAACGGCAAACAATATTGTAGGATACATTGTCATTTTATTCTATTTCTGCCATGATGTTTTCATTATGTGCTCGTACGTGCCGTTGTTAAAATCTGCTGTGAAATCAAGAGACGGGAGGAAAAAGTTTACGCAGACATGTGTGCCACATTTGTTCTGCCTGCTTAACGTAACAGTTGCTCTGCTGTTTGACCTCATGTATGCCAGGTACGGATCACCCTCTATGTCAGCAGGTGTAAAGAATTTCATGGCTCTGCAGTTTCTCTTGTTTCCACCAATTCTGAACCCTCTTATATATGGACTCAAACTGACGCAAGTTCGCAACAGGCTTTTAAATGTGTTTAAAGGTAAAGGCTAATGTTTTATTTATTTATCAGAAAATGTCTCTGCATTACGATGAGCAGTCAAGAACCGATTTCCTTGCTCTAAATCATCACAGTGTTCACTGTTATAAATGGTTTCTTTCCAGTTGGTTGTGTACTGAAAGGTTTAAAGGTCCTTAAACATCTTTTGCTTGTCTTTAAGTGGCTACATACAAAGAACATGTTTCATATTGTGAGATTTTCAGCCATCTAGTTGTGATAATGCAGAACATGTCAGAGAATGGCATGTTAATGTCAACCAATTTCTGACAATGGTTTATTAAAAATCTCCCACATGACCTTTAAAGCTGACTGTTACTTGTTAAATGTGTATTATGCATTCATCTCCTTACCTAACCTGAGTCAGATGATCAGCTTTTTGGCACTTCATTTTCAGCCAAACTATTCACGTGTAAAGTATTATTCCACCCATGCATAAACACACACTAAGACTCCCCTCTTTTGAAAATAGTGGGAAATAACGTCTGTCATGTTTCTCATTTCCAGCTGTTAAAAGACCAACATTTCTGTGTTCTCAGAGGAACAGTGGTCTTGTCAGACAATGCTACAGACCATCAAACTAAAAGGAGTAAACAGGAAATTAGTGAAGTAAAAGATTGATAAAAATTGGATACATTTTTAAAAGCATCAGAACATTCATTAAAAAAGATGGTAAAACTATAAATAGCCCAGTCCACAAATCTCTGTTGATGTGTGGGTACTGACAGTTCCACTCAAGGTCAAGATACAATTAGAAGCCCCGAAGAAAGTGCTTCACTTTCAACCATGTGTCTGCTTAAAACATTAAATTATATAAAGGTATTATATATGTAAATTATATAAGTATAAAAACATATGTATTTGTAGAATATAACATTAAATCCTGCTTAAATCTAGCTGTTACCACTGCAATTGTTACACTGAACTTAGGGTTAAAAACATTATCAACCAGATTACAAAGTCATACAGTTAAATTAGTAGCCTCATGTTAAACAGTAACAAAGATAGACATTACTTCTCAGTCTTGGCAAGTGGCGTTTTTTTTGTCCTGAGCTTTGAGCCAATAGCATTCTTTCTTTAGTATGGCATATAAGGGCCAGGCTAATCCTCCCCACTCTCCAGGAGAACTGCAGATTTGCATGATCACGTAGAAGAGCGAAGACTTCAGGATGCCCAATAGATCCAGCATAGTTGTATTTTCACTCTCGGGGTTTAATGCAACAGTCAAATACAGAAATACTCTTTTTGCTCTCACTTTTCTCTGTTATTTTCTGATTATAGTGGTAAACATATGTTTGATTTTAACCATTATAATAGAAAAAAAGCTACATGAACCAATGTACATTTTTTTGGGCTCTTTGTGCTTTAATGGGCTTTATGGAGCAACTGGATTTTATCCCAAATTCCTCTCTGACCTTTTGTCTGATGATCATCTAATATCACGTGTGGGGTGTTTTGTGCAAATCTATGTTATATACTCCAATGCTAAAATAGACTACTCTATTCTCGTTGTTATGGCTTATGACAGATACGTGGCTATATGTCGGCCGCTGGAGTATCACTGTGTGATGTCAAAGCAAAATATTGTGCTGTTACTGGGATTGTCCTGGCTCGTGCCTCTATGTTGTGAGACACTTGTCATAAGTCTGTCATCTTCTTTGGAGCTATGCGGCTCCCACATAGATAAGCTCTACTGTGAGAACTGGGCTGTTGTTAAACTTGCTTGTGGTGCCACGACAGCAAATGACATTGTTGGAATGGTCCTCATCCTTTTTTACTTCTGTCACGCTCTTCTCATTGCGTCCTCCTACGTACAGCTTGTAAAGGCAACATTAAAATCCACAGAGGGCAGGAAAAAGTTTATGCAAACCTGTTTACCACATCTATGTTGTCTATTCAATGTGACAGCATCTTTGCTTTTTGATCTAATGTATTCCAGGTATGGATCTGTGTCACTGCCCCAGCATTTAAGGAATTTTATGGCAATACAGTTCCTCATAATAACGCCGGTGTTAAACCCTATTATTTATGGATTGAAGCTTACTAATATTAGAAACACAATGAGAGGTTATATATGTCGGTGATGGGGTTATATAGCAGGAATGCATCCTCAAGTTACAGTATCAGAGTTAAACTGTAGAGGTTATTGGCAGAAAATCCAATATCTTAGCTGTTTTTTGAATATAGACATGGATGTGTTTTTACTGTGGTTGAATATTAACCCATGCACAATGAAAAGAATTGCAAAGAAGGTGATAATTTGTATATCCACAACCTATCCACCTAGAAAATAACAGTTAGTATGTTTTTGTCAATGGGACATTCAAGTGGTCAGTGGTCCTAAAGAGTAAGAAAGATGATATGTGATAAACAGCCACATCTATTTCTGGAAGCTGCAGTGCCCATCAGTGAGCACTACAATTCAGATTTATATGTGGGCCTATATGCAGATAGTTTGGGGTTTAATTAAAGGTAGAAATCTGAAGAACTCTTGATCTGTCAGTAACACACTTGAAACACGTGAATCACTAAATGTGCAGAGGATTTCAAATATCAGATACAATGATGCCAAACATACACAGACCAAAGATAACTGAAAGAAACTGTAGAATGCAGAAGGCTTAACTGGTGTAAAGAAAGCCCAGAATGTGAATAAAGTAGATGAAAGTAGAAAGTGACCTTTGACCTCCTGAATGTTACAGATGTCTTAAAACAGGTAGGTAAGGAGTACAAGTTTCTGGGGCTGTGTTACTGCCCCCCAAACTGATGCTAAATAAGAAAGTAAATGAAAAACTGTAGAACAATTGACTTCAAATTCTTTAGGAAAATCTAAAATTACCAAAAGCTTTACAGGACAGCAGAGGACTGGGAAAATTTCCAAAGGGAAAATTAACACACTCAAATACAACAGAGTGCAAATTGCCTTGACAAGGTGAAACATTATATTAAAACTATCAGGTCTGTCAATAAATATACAGTGTAAGTAATCACAAAGGAATAAAGCAAATATACTCAACACTTACCACTGTGTGTCATCATGAAAAATGCAATACACTACACACTACCATAAATGCTAAAAAATAAAAAAGTCATTCAAGTCAAAGGCAAAACACATCAGTAAGCAAGCAAAGGTGGGCATTTGGTGCATTAAGTGAATCTATCTATTGATATTGAAATCAGCCTTTAATGAATTAAAACCAAGTCTGTCCAAAGTGATGGTCTTACTGCTTTTGGGCACCACAACATACCAGCAGGAGGTAAAACAGGGTAGTGTTTAAGATTATCTCATGTTCTGCAGAGAAACTACCACACTTGAGTTAAAACCTTATGCTCAACCTCAGTGCCAGACAGAATTTCCTGCATTTCATTTATCTGTATTTTATTACATTGAATTCAAGAGTTTCCACCTGAATTCCCTGCCTAGCACAACACATAAATAAATCTACTCTGTATAGAGCTTTGAATGGTCTTCACTGCACTGAGGCAGTAGTAACTCAGTTTGCAGGGGACTGAGCTGGGAGTTTGAGTCCTAGCATTGGACCAAGACAATTACAAAGTGCACTAGTAGCATGCAAAGTGCTGGGAGTATTCCAGAGCAGGTACCAAATGCAAAGATGCTTAGAGTGCCTGTTGAGGCCAGCTTACTCACAATGACAGCTCACATGCACACCTGTTCTTTGCTTCAGGCCCTATGTACTTGAATGACATTGACCACACACACATAGTCTTTTGCTTTTGGTGCCAAAATCTCATTTTGTCCACAACGTCTTATGTTTTACCTGTGGCTGATAAAAGAAAAAAATGACTGATTAAAACAAAGAAGCAAAATAAATCATTGAAATATATCCTTCATCAGATCAACTCTGCATGTAAAAAACATGCAAAATTCTTTGGGGATTGACTGACTTGCTCTAATGTTGTGGTGTAATTTTAGTTCAGAAGGTCATAATGTGTTTTGATGTGAGTTTATCTCTTTGGTCTCAGAAGGTTTAATGGACAACAAGTTACAGTCCTAATTATTAAACACAAGAGAAGTAATTAGGAGTCCCCCTGACAAACTCACGTAGGTTTACTGTAACCGTTGCCAGAGTGGACATCATTATTGGTACTTCCCTGAAGGACATCTGAGGAAAACAACAGGTCTCAGGGGCTGGTCTGGTTCCATCCACCTAATGATGAGTCAGTACGTACGGGACAGTGGACACGGGCCTCATGAGACCACATCCTGAACAAATCTTTGTGTAATTACAGTAAGGGCAATCTGAAAGAAAAACATGAATACATTGCAGTGGTGTGTTGTCATGACACAGACATTCACCAACAGCTCACCTGTGTTTCTTCCATCTTCACATGTTCAAGGATGACAAATGCTCTACCCTGTCTTAACAGATTTCCTTGCTATTGTTTAAGGAGGAACTTGATTTCTTCTTGATGAAAAAGGAAAGGAATATTTTTAAAAAATGTGTTTGCACATGCTGTCTATCCTTCATTAAATTTGCCACATTTAATTGAGGAAAACATACATATTGAGAAGAGAATCTTGTGTAGGAATACATTTGTTTTGCCATATTTGGCAGTAAAAGAGTCAGGGTCCTGTTTGTAGTCCTAACCTGTAAACCCTGGAATATAGGGTTCTGACAGTTTTCACTGCCAGCGCTAACGTAACCAGGTAGAAAGAGGTTAGATAGAAAGTGAATATTCGCTGGATGGCACCAAAATAAAAGTCAGAGGCCATGTGAGGCCATCTTTTCATTTGTTAATGTGCTTCGGTTGGGACAAATTTTTCAGTTTGGAACAGAGATCAGAGTATAGCTGCTGTTCTCATACCTCAGCAAAGAACCTTATATAAATTATTTAAAGAAATACCACTTGATTACAAATGTTGTATGCAGCTTGCTCCTCCTGTATTGGCTATCTGATTATCAAATGTCACTTCCATTGTCTTGAAAAAGTTATGGATTTTGCCATTACTTGCCATTTTTTCAGAACCTCCTCTCAAGGGAGCCTGAAACTAACAGGAAGAAACAACTGTGTGCCTCTAGGTCAGTTGTCCCCAACCACCGGGCCGCGGACCGGTACTGGTCTGTGGATCAGTTGGTACTGGGCCGCAAAACAAATAATTAAATATTTCCGTTTTATGCATTATCTGAGTCTGAATGATCTTTTGTTCTGAAAAACATTTTGGGAAATGACCGGATTCTCTTGGTTACGTCTTAAGCGCCAAAACTGAACCCACAAGCGAGCAAAATGAGTAAGAAACAGACGTCTTAAAAAAAAAAATTGTGAACCCTAGTTTAAAAGACAAGCCCGTGGAGTATTTTGAAAGGAAAAAAAAAAAACAGGAACACAATGGGCAGAAGAAGGGCCACCACATCAGTAAATGTGAACGCACTGAGAGCATCGTAACTTGTGGTCCAATATTCTGGATTAAAGTCATGGCAGAATACCCTGAAATCGCCACCACAGCACTGAAAACACGCTTGCCATTTCCAACATTCTATCTGTGTGAAGCGGGATTTTCTGCAGTGACAGCAACTAAAACAAAATAATGGAGTAGACTGGGCATAAGCAACACATTTCGGGTGTCATTGTCTCCCATCACTCCCAGATAGGACTGTCTCGTTGCAGAGAAACAAGCGCAGGACTCCCATTGATTTGTCGTTATGGTGAGTTAAAATTTTCAGAGACTAAATGTCCAGGGAGTTCCTGCCCTTCTTTCAAGAACTTTGGATGGGGAGGGTATCCGTATTGCATTAGACATTTGTCTATCAGATTCTCCTGGGGCCAAATGTTGGACGAGATAAAAGACAGGTAGTTCTACGTAGAACATTTATTCATTGGTTGACCTGAACCTCAACCACCGACGAATCATAGTTGGGAATCATTTTCTAAACAGGCTCTGAAAAACGCATTCAGAATATGGGAAATGAAACTGTCCTTTACTTTAACCTGACCATGTTCATCATGATTGGAAATGTTCGTTATTTAGCCTTTGCCTTTTGTCTCTTGACCTATGCATTAATTGTATTCTCAAATGTCACTATGATATGGATTATAACACAGGAGAGAAGCCTGCATGAGCCCATGTATATTTTCATTGCATTTCTATCAGTCAACTCTCTATACGGTTCTGCTGGTTTCTTCCCCAGGTTTCTCATGGATCTTTTGTCTGATGTTCATTTAATCTCATATGCAGCTTGTTATTCACAGATTTATGTGATATACACATACGCCACTTATGAAGTGACCATCCTGAGCATCATGGCGTATGACAGATGCATCGCTGTGTGCCAGCCACTACACTACAGCAGAAAGATGACACCCAAAACTGTGTGTGCGTTGTCGGTTTTTGCCTGGGTTTTTCCTGCTTTTAACCTGTCAGTAACAATTATTATGCTAGTCAGAATTCCTCTCTGTGGTAATAATGTGCAGAAGGTTTACTGTGCCAGCTGGAACATTGTAAAATTATCATGTTTTTCTAATTTTAACAATAATACAGTTGCTATGATGTGGGTTGTGCTTTTAATGACCGTTTCCTCTGGATTTATATTGTACACTTATGCCAGAATTGTGATCGCATGCTGGAGAAAGACATTGAATGTTCGGGGAAAGGTTGTGCAGAGCTGCCTTCCACATCTTATTTCTTTTATGGTTTATATAATCACGTCGTTTAGTGATACGGTGTTGAGTCGTCAAAATGTGGAGGAGATCAATCCGTTCCTGGCTGTAATTCTGTCTATAGGATTTGTCATCATTCCACCAGCACTGAATCCTTTTATCTACGGTCTGAAGTTACCAGAGATCAGAAGACAGATCATCAGGATCTTGCGCTTGAAACACTGAAATAAAATCAGCCCCAGTAAGACATTTTGACAGGAAATAAACGAGGCATTTGAGGCAGACAGATAAGGATCGCTTTTAAAGTGAACTATGAATAATTCACTGAGATTGTGAATTATATTTTATATTCTAAAAATACTGTAACCCAACATCTTTAGTCATCCTGCAAACTGCCATTTACAGGAACTTTTACAGGGTCTATCCTCAGTCACTGATCCAGGGTAGGTACTTACATTGGCCCTGAAAAACTCCTGTGTTGAGACTTAAGGTTTGCTAAGTGCTGATGACTAAACCGAGAACAGGCTGTGATGTGGAACCAGGCAGAAGAGGAGAATTATCTAAGCAGACACATCCACCACCATTTTTGACGTGCACAAACCAGAAACAAGGCAACGTCCTCCATTGTTTTGTATTTTAGAAGTTTCACAACACGTGCTATTTACTTATATATTTTGACACAGATGCAGCTTGCAGCGCCAGATTGGAACAAAAAACATACCCTGCAGACAAACCTCCGTAGCTGCTTGTTTCACAGAGGTGAAGGAAATCATATTCTCTTAATATATTACACCGCCTCAGCTCCTTTCATATTTATCTTCTTCCTCATTGTTTACTTTTTCTATTATTTCTTATTTGTCCTGGTGACGTCACAATCGAAACTCATTATGATGCCGAGGGGCACTACCCTGTAGTGGAGAAACAACCATGGAGAGGACCAAGTGAGAAGGGTTCCTGTGAAGTTCCTGCTTCCAATTTTTAAACCCTCCTGTTGTTCCACTTCCCTTGTGCCCCTTTCTGAGCACATTTACCGGTAAATACCAAATTGTATGCATCTCTCCTCCATTAGAATGTATTTTTCAACACAGGTCTAGTAGATAAATCAGCAAATCGGTAATATCAGCAAACCCAATAATGCGACAAAACCAAGGCAGCCTATGCCAGCTTTGTGAGAGAGGGTGTTACATCCTGACTCACCCAACCCGACTCTAGCAGCAGCATATTTTAATTAATATGTGTGTTCTATATATTCTCTCCTCTACCTGTCCTCCCCCTTCTCCTCTGTCTCTACCCAGCCGGCCATCAGCAGGAGGTTTCCCCTATATGAGCCTGGTCCTGCTCATGGTTTCTTCCTGTTAAAGGGGAGTTTTTCCATGCCACTGTTGCTTGTTTGGGGTCAGGCCCTGGGATTCTGTAAAGCACCAAGAAACAATTTTGATTGTAACAGACACTATATAAATAAAGATTGATTGATTGATTGGTTGATTGATTAATTGACAAGCATCTGCTAATCACAGGGCTAATATAGAGAGAAAGAAAACATTTACACTCACATTAACTCCTATGGGCAATTTAGACCAGTTCAACAACTGTCATCCCATGTAAGTGCATTAAACATCATCAAACTAGGCATTTTCTAAATTTAATGATGGATCTGGCAGTTTGGGGGTGGCAGTTTAATCAAACTGATTATATGTGTTTTTAACATCCTTCCTTTATCCATGCTTTCAGTTACCTTATGCACCATCGGTTGTACAACCGCTGGTTTATTACTTCTCAGACTTTTTTTATTTTGAACATGAATACAAAGATAGAAATGCAGTTGTAACTTATCATAATGGAGCTAAGAGAACTACTTTCCCATCATATTTTTTTTTTGAAAAGTGAAGTTGTCATGTACCTACCCCCCACCCACAAAATGAAAACAAAAATCATATACCTTAATGCAAAATTATTAGGGGTGTGGCCTAAAGCTCCTAGCTCCACCCTCTGCAGGTGACCTAATCTCAAACCACACGATGATGATGATAATAATAATCTTCCACCGCCTACAGTTCTGTTGTCTTGATCAACACACCTGACAACCATTCACTGTAAGTTTGGTGAATTCAATGAAGTGATCGGTATGCTCGTGATCTGTGTTCCAGTAATTATGCTTCTGCTGCTTATGCTGATCTAGGCACGGTTTTTCACAACAGCAGTAAGAGATAGAAGACAAGAGAAATCCTGAATTTTCCTCTGTTTTTTGGATGGAAAACAACTCAGCGTCTTTTCACTTCAACCTCACGATGTTCGTGAACATTGGGCACTACCGATACCTGGCCTTTGTTTTCTGCCTACTGCTCTACAGCTTCATGATCTCTGCTAACTTTGTCATAATCTTGGTGGTATCACGAGAGAGAACTCTGCATGAGCCAATGTACATATTCATAGCTCTTCTATCGGTCAACTCTCTGTACGGTTCCACCGGCTTCTTTCCCAGATTCCTCATGGACCTTCTTCTTGATACTCACTTTATGTCACGTAGTGCATGTTTCACTCAGATTTACGTTTTCTACACATATATTTCATTTGAAATGACCATTCTAGGTATTATTGCTTATGACAGACATGTTGCTATTTGTAATCCTTTACATTACCACAGAAAGATGACACATAAAACTGTTGTGCTGCTGGCATCCTCAGCTTGTCTCATTCCAGTTTTTACTATAGCAGTTGGCCTGTATCTGTCCGTCAGGCTTCCATTATGTGGCAATGAGATTAAAAGGGTATTTTGTGGCAACTGGAACGTGGTAAAATTGTCATGTGTTTCCACTATTGTAAACAATATTTATGGCATGTTTCTGACAATATTGACAATTATTTTCCCACTTTTGTACGTTCTGTACACCTATATACAGATTGTGGCTACTTGTTGGAAAGGTTCTGCAGGATTTAACCGAAGAGTGTTTCAGAGCTGTGTCCCCCACATTATTTCATTTGTCATTAATTCTCTAACAGTTTTTTGTGATATAGCCCTGAGCCGCAATAATATCGAGGAGATAAATCCATTTTTGGCTGTCATTTTTTCACTGGAGTTTGTTGTGATTCCACCAGTTTTAAACCCTCTTGTGTATGGGCTGAAGTTAGAACAGATTAGAAGAGAAATATTAAGACTGTTCACAAGGCATAACATAATTATTTAAACTGAATTTCATGATTTGGGGCATCATCTAATATATATATATATAAACAAAATTCTACTGTAAAGCAAAATCAGATTATAAAGTAAATGTATGATCAAACTGCTGATATTTGATACTACTGGAAATTGATCACACCATATGACAACAAACAATTTTCTTTTTTTTTCAATATTGCATTCAAGGTTGAAAACTGACCCACGCACAAGGTGCATTTAACCAATTTTAATTCTTTAGGTATCAATTTTGGAATTTATGTCCCTGGAGTACATGTCATTTCCCTCACTCACATGTTCTCACTCATCTTTGAATTTTTCACTTTTGCTGTTGTGGTTGTTTTCCTACAAATCCTTTTGTTATTATGATTCAAAGAAATACTCAGTATGATGTCCTTAAACCTTGTTTGTGAGTCTTGCATTACAATGACAGATGGCAATAGTGCTAATGCATTTTTGAGTCACCATCACTCACATTTTTAGCTAAAGCAACTTTCTTTTGAAACAGTCAGATCATGTAATAGTAGAAAAAGTTTGATCTAAGAGTGTTTTTGCTTAAAGGAAGAATACAACTCTGTCATAAACATGATGTCTCCAGCAATGTCCAAACATGAATGCATAACTTTTAATAAAACCCTCACCATCTCTTATGTCTTTTATATATTTAATTTTACTTCCCCTTTATTTATTTAAAATAATTCTGTGAGCAAGCAGCTCACATCAACTTTTTGCTTCAATATGGAAGTCCATAAATAAATAAAAGTCTCACTTCCTTGTTCTGAGCTGACAGGAGTGGAACCCATTCTCATCTGACCTCTCACATAAACAAGGCATTTTTGTCCAAAAAACTGCTGCTCACTGGATATCTGCTCTTTTTTGGACCACTCTCTTTAAACCATAGCGAAGGTTGTGCCTGAAAATCCCAGCAGATGAGCACTTTCTGAAGTTCTCAGACCAGCCTATCTGGCACCAACAACCATGTCACAAAAATCCCCATTCTGCTCCATTCTGATGTTCAATTTGAACTTTAGTAAGTTGTTCAGACTGTGTCTACATGCCTAAAGGCACTGAGTTGAGGCCACATGATTTCTCCAAATAGGTATTTTTCAACTAGCAATTGAACAATTGTACCTGATAAATTGACCACTGACAGTATATCCTTCTCTTCAAACCCTGCACAAACAGACTTAATAGGACAGCAGCTTTTTATACCAGATTTCTGATAGATATTCTGTCAACCTCTCATGTCATCTGTTATACCAGATGCCTTGTGCAGGGGATTATTTGTGGAGGGGACTATCTGGAGGCAGTTTGGCTGGGGTGTATGAGGAACCTTTGCCTCAGTGGGGGAGGGGGGGGTATTCTCTCCTATAATTAGTGATGTCTTTCAGCCCTTTCTAAAAGCATGGTTTTTAGCTGAAAACTAGCATTCCTTTGCCACTCTTATGTCCTTATCTCCTTATTTAGAGTGTTCCTGGAGTGACCTGTCAATTCCTAAATCATCAATCATCATTTTTTTATCCCCTTCTTTATATATAACTGTGGTTGAAATTTCATCACCACTGATTCCTGCTAGAATTCAAAAAGCAGCTAATATGAGCTAAAACAAGCACCCAAAAAGATTTAAGATTTTAGAGTGAAGCACTTGTCGCAAGCAACTTAATGTCTCGGAGGAGGGAGAAGGAGAAGAGGGAGGGGTTTACCCTAAACTGATTAACAGCTGCAGCTTTGTTGCCATCCAAGGATGCACATAAAAATGTTGACTAACCAGTAACGAAATGGGCAGACATGAAAGAGAACCCCTATTTTAACAGTGAGTTTTACACTGAAGATGGTAACATGATTAACTCATATTTTGTGATGGATAACACTTCAGAAGTGACGATATTTACTCTGTCTGGATTCAATGTTATTGTAAATTACAGATTTACTTTATTTGCTCTAAGTTTTGTTTGTTACTGTGTGATTGTTCAGGTAAATGTGACCCTCATTTTGGCAATTATTGTGGATAAAAGTCTTCATGAACCCATGTATATCTTTATCTGCAACCTCTGCATCAACTCACTTTATGGGACAGCAGGTTTTTACCCAAAATTTCTGATAGATATTCTGTCGACCTCTCACGTCATCTCTTATGCAGGATGCCTCGTGCAGAGTTTTGCAGTCAACTCCTCTGCTTGTGCTGATTTTTCTCTTTTAGTGCTGATGGCCTATGATAGATATGTGGCTATATGTCGACCTCTGGTGTATCACTCTGTGATGAATTCTCAGAGAGTTTCTGCTCTTGTGTTTGCTGCTTGGATTCTTCCAGTGGGCCAGATGCTCATAATAACAGTATCAACATCAACTCTGAGGTTATGTGGCTCACAGATATCAAGAATGTATTGTGTTAACTATGTCATACGTAGATTAGAATGTACAGTTTCCATAACAACTGTAATTTTTCCTGTTTTTATTATCACATTTTATTTCGCTCATTTTCTCCTTGTTATTTGCTCTTATTTTTATATCATGAGAACATGCCTAACATGTAAAGAAGAAAGGATAAAATTTCTGCAAACATGTTTGCCGCATTTAATGTCTTTCATAACTGTGGCCCTATCTTTACTTTTTGATGTGCTGAATATGAGACTAAGCCCCGAAAAATTATCTGAGAGTGCCCAGAATTTTATTGGGATGCAGTTTCTGCTCTTTCCTCCTCTAATCAATCCTATAATCTATGGTTTAAAACTGACCAAAGTTAGAAACAGAATTGAAGGTTTTCTGTGCAGGAAGAGTTGAGAGTTTTCTAATAATGCTAATAATGTTATCAACCCCCCCCCCCCTTTTTTTTTTGGGGGGGGGGGGGGGGTCTGAATTGGTTTTATTTATAAATCCTTGTCTACAAAATGATGTTCAAATCTGTACCCCTTTTTTCGGCCCAGGTTCAGTTGTTTTGTCACAGTGAGCCTTGCTGCACTCAAGATGAGCCTTCTCTATAGTGGGGCAATGTTGTGCCAAATCAGCCCAAATTAGGCCATGTTTATGCCATTTTTAAAAAAGAAATGTTTTTTTTTAACCTAATAAAATTTAAATATTAAATGCAACGTCATACGACCGGAAACTATGGTTGAACCCTGCAGATGGAAAAGCAACATTATACTTTAGTTGATAATAGTCATCCTCATAATGTTATTACTACATCAACAGATTTGAATGTTCCTATTTAATAAAAGGGAATTGTCATAAACAACAGACCATACTGTTTATGCTGAGAAAAACTGAAACACCTGCTCATTAGTTTGATTATGAATTTCATAAACTATAAAAGTTGTTGATATTCTCATACTTCTTAAGTTAGAAATTAGAAAATAATTATTGTATTAAACTGATCTAATAATTTTTTTTTTTTCGATTCTTGTCTGTCACTGTGGTTATGTTACGTTAATGTTATTTTAAAGGAATGATGTCATTTACCCCAACACAATCTTTTTATTTTTATCAAATAGCAGAATTTAAAATGTTAAAGGCTTGAAACATGACTTGGTCATATTTGCTGGTTTTTCTATAAAACAAGAAAAATGTAAAACACACACACACACACATGCACCCACACACACACAAACCACTATCTGATCACCTGCACCTCCCTCAGATCACATCATGCTTGATTCAGGAGGTGCAGGATGGAACGTCACCAAAATGCTGCTGCTCCTCAAGCAGACGGTGAACAAGAACTCCAGACGATACCAAGACTCAGAATTCCTATGTGTCCACACTGAGTACTGGACACCTATCATCTTTAATGGCCCCCTTACCCCGCACACTGATAATATGATTTTAAAACTTGAATGAGATACATCTGAGATGACTTTTAATGACCGTTTCCCCTGGATTTATATTGTACACTTATGCCAGAATTGTGATTGCATGCTGGAGAAAGACATTGAATGTTCGGGGAAAGGTTGTGCAGAGCTGCCTTCCACATCTTATTTCTTTTATGGTTTATATAATCACGTCGTTTAGTGATACGGTGTTGAGTCGTCAAAATGTGGAGGAGATCAATCCGTTCCTGGCTGTAATTCTGTCTATAGGATTTGTCATCATTCCACCAGCACTGAATCCTTTTATCTACGGTCTGAAGTTACCAGAGATCAGAAGACAGATCATCAGGATCTTGCGCTTGAAACACTGAAATAAAATCAGCCCCAGTAAGACATTTTGACAGGAAATAAACGAGGCATTTGAGGCAGACAGATAAGGATCGCTTTTAAAGTGAACTATGAATAATTCACTGAGATTGTGAATTATATTTTATATTCTAAAAATACTGTAACCCAACATCTTTAGTCATCCTGCAAACTGCCATTTACAGGAACTTTTACAGGGTCTATCCTCAGTCACTGATCCAGGGTAGGTACTTACATTGGCCCTGAGAAAGTCCTGGGTTGAGACTTAAGGTTTGCTAAGTGCTGATTGACTAAACCGAGAACAGGCTGTGATGTGGAACCAGGCAGAAGAGGAGAATTATCTAAGCAGACACATCCACCACCATTTTTGACGTGCACAAACCAGAAACACGGCAACGTCCTACATTGTTTTGTATTTTAGAAGTTTCACAACACGTGCTATTTACTTATATATTTTAACACAGATGCAGCTTGCAGCGCCAGATTGGAACAAAAAACATACCCTGCAGACAAACCTCCGTAGCTGCTTGTTTCACAGAGGTGAAGGAAATCATATTCTCTTAATATATTACACCGCCTCAGCTCCTTTCATATTTATCTTCTTCCTCATTGTTTACTTTTTCTATTATTTCTTATTTGTCCTGGTGACGTCACAATCGAAACTCATTATGATGCCGAGGGGCTCTACCCTGTAGTGGAGAAACAACCATGGAGAGGACCAAGTGAGAAGGGTTCCTGTGAAGTTCCTGCTTCCAATTTTTAAACCCTCCTGTTGTTCCACTTCCCTTGTGCCCCTTTCTGAGCACATTTACCGGTAAATACCAAATTGTATGCATCTCTCCTCCATTAGAATGTATTTTTCAACACAGGTCTAGTAGATAAATCAGCAAATCGGTAATATCAGCAAACCCAATAATGCGACAAAACCAAGGCAGCCTATGCCAGCTTTGTGAGAGAGGGTGTTACATCCTGACTCACCCAACCCGACTCTAGCAGCAGCATATTTTAATTAATATGTGTGTTCTATATATTCTGTCCTCTACCTGTCCTCCCCCTTCTCCTCTGTCTCTACCCAGCCGGCCATCAGCAGGAGGTTTCCCCTATATGAGCCTGGTCCTGCTCATGGTTTCTTCCTGTTAAAGGGGAGTTTTTCCATGCCACTGTTGCTTGTTTGGGGTCAGGCCCTGGGATTCTGTAAAGCACCAAGAAACAATTTTGATTGTAACAGACACTATATAAATAAAGATTGATTGGTTGATTGATTAATTGACAAGCATCTGCTAATCACAGGGCTAATATAGAGAGAAAGAAAACATTTACACTCACATTAATTACTAAGGGCAATTTAGACCAGTTCAACAACTGTCATCCCATGTAAGTGCATTAAACATCATCAAACTATGCAATTTCTAAATTTAATGATGGATCTGGCAGTTTGGGGGTGGCAGTTTAATCGAACTGATTATATGTGTTTTTAACATCCTTCCTTTATCCATGCTTTCAGTTACCTTATGCACCATCGGTTGTACAACCGCTGGTTTATTACTTCTTGGACTTTTTTTATTTTGAACATGAATACAAAGATAGAAATGCAGTTGTAACTTATCATAATGGAGCTAAGAGAACTACTTTCCCATCCTATTTTTTTTTTTTAGAAAAGTGAAGTTGTCATGTACCTACCCCCCACCCACAAAATGAAAACAAAAATCATATACCTTAATGCAAAATTATTAGGGGTGTGGCCTAAAGCTCCTAGCTCCACCCTCTGCAGGTGACCTAATCTCAAACCACACGATGATGATGATAATAATAATCTTCCACCACCTACAGTTCTGTTGTCTTGATCAACACACCTGACAACCATTCACTGTAAGTTTGGTGAATTCAATGAAGTGATCGGTATGCTCGTGATCTGTGTTCCAGTAATTATGCTTCTGCTGCTTACGCTGATCTAGGCACGGTTTTTCACAACAGCAGTAAGAGATAGAAGACAAGAGAAATCCTGAATTTTCCTCTGTTTTTTGGATGGAAAACAACTCAGCGTCTTTTCACTTCAACCTCACGATGTTCGTGAACATTGGGCACTACCGATACCTGGCCTTTGTTTTCTGCCTACTGCTCTACAGCTTCATGATCTCTGCTAACTTTGTCATAATCTTGGTGGTATCACGAGAGAGAACTCTGCATGAGCCAATGTACATATTCATAGCTCTTCTATCGGTCAACTCTCTGTACGGTTCCACCGGCTTCTTTCCCAGATTCCTCATGGACCTCCTTCTTGATACTCACTTTATGTCACGTAGTGCATGTTTCACTCAGATTTACGTTTTCTACACATATATTTCATTTGAAATGACCATTCTAGGTATTATTGCTTATGACAGACATGTTGCTATTTGTAATCCTTTACATTACCACAGAAAGATGACACATAAAACTGTTGTGCTGCTGGCATCCTCAGCTTGTCTCATTCCAGTTTTTACTATAGCAGTTGGCCTGTATCTGTCCGTCAGGCTTCCATTATGTGGCAATGAGATTAAAAGGGTATTTTGTGGCAACTGGAACGTGGTAAAATTGTCATGTGTTTCCACTATTGTAAACAATATTTATGGCATGTTTCTGACAATATTAATTATTTTCCCACTTTTGTACATTCTGTACACCTATATACAGATTGTGGCTACTTGTTGGAAAGGTTCTGCAGGATTTAACCGAAGAGTGTTTCAGAGCTGTGTCCCCCACATTATTTCATTTGTCATTAATTCTCTAACAGTTGTTTGTGATGTAGCCCTGAGCCGCATTAATATCGAGGAGATAAATCCATTTTTGGCTGTCATTTTTTCACTGGAGTTTGTTGTGATTCCACCAGTTTTAAACCCTCTTGTGTATGGGCTGAAGTTAGAACAGATTAGAAGAGAAATATTAAGACTGTTCACAAGGCATAACATAATTATTTAAACTGAATTTCATGATTTGGGGCATCATCTAATATATATATATATATATATATATATATATATATATATAAACAAAATTATACTGTAAAGCAAAATTAGATTATAAAGTAAATTTATGATCAAACTGCTGATACTTGATACTTCTGGAAATTGATCACACCATATGACAACAAACAATTTTTTCAATATTGCATTCAAGGTTGAAAACTGACCAATTTTAATTCTTTAGGTATCAATTTTGGAATTTATTTCCCTGGAGTACATGTCATTTCCCTCACTCACATGTTCTCACTCATCTTTGAATTTTTCACTTTTGCTGTTGTGGTTGTTTTCCTACAAATCCTTTTGTTATTATGATTCAAAGAAATACTCAGTATGATGTCCTTAAACCTTGTTTGTGAGTCTTGCATTACAATGACAGATGGCAATAGTGCTAATGCATTTTTGAGTCACCATCACTCACATTTTTAGCTAAAGCAACTTTCTTTTGAAACAGTCAGATCATGTAATAGTAGAAAAAGTTTGATCTAAGAGTGTTTTTGCTTAAAGGAAGAATACAACTCTGTCATAAACATGATGTCTCCAGCAATGTCCAAACATGAATGCATAACTTTTAATAAAACCCTCACCATCTCTTATGTCTTTTATATATTTAATTTTACTTCCCCTTTATTTATTTAAAATAATTCTGTGAGCAAGCAGCTCACATCAACGTTTTGCTTCAATATGGAAGTCCATAAATAAATAAAAGTCTCACTTCCTTGTTCTGATCTGACAGGAGTGGAACCCATTCTCATCTGACCTGTCACATAAACAAGGCATTTTTGTCCAGAAAACTGCTGCTCACTGGATATCTGCTCTTTTTTGGACCACTCTCTTTAAACCATAGCGAAGGTTGTGCCTGAAAATCCCAGCAGATGAGCACTTTCTGAAGTTCTCAGACCAGCCTATCTGGCACCAAAAATCCCCATTCTGCTCCATTCTGATGTTCAATTTGAACTTTAGTAAGTTGTTCAGACCGTGTCTACATGCCTAAAGGCACTGAGTTGAGGCCACATGATTTCTCCAAATAGGTATTTTTCAACTAGCAATTGAACAATTGTACCTGATAAATTGACCACTGACAGTATATCCTTCTCTTCAAACCCTGCACAAACAGACTTAATAGGACAGCAGCTTTTTATACCAGATTTCTGATAGATATTCTGTCAACCTCTCATGTCATCTGTTATACCAGATGCCTTGTGCAGTGGATTATTTGTGGAGGGGACTATCTGGAGGCAGTTTGGCTGGGGTGTATGAGGAACCTTTGCCTCAGTGGGGGAGGGGGGGTATTCTCTCCTATAATTAGTGATGTCTTTCAGCCCTTTCTAAAAGCATGGTTTTTAGCTGAAAACTAGCATGCCTTTGCCACTCTTATGTCCTTATCTCCTTATTTAGAGTGTTCCTGGAGTGACCTGTCAATTCCTAAATCATCAATCATCTTTTTTTATCCCCTTCTTTATATATAACAGTGGTTGAAATTTCATCACCACTGATTCCTGCTAGAATTCAAAAAGCAGCTAATATGAGTTAAAACAAGCACCCAAAAAGATTTAAAATTTTAGAGTGAAGCACTTGTCGCAAGCAACTTAATGTCTTGGAGGAGGGAGAAGGAGAAGAGGGAGGGGTTTACCCTAAACTGATTAACAGCTGCAGCTTTGTTGCCATCCAAGGATGCACATAAAAATGTTGAATAACCAGTAACGAAATGGGCAGACATGAAAGAGACCCCCTATTTTAACAGTGAGTTTTACACTGAAGATGGTAACATGATTAACTCATATTTTGTGATGGATAACACTTCAGAAGTGACGATATTTACTCTGTCTGGATTCAATGTTATTGTAAATTACAGATTTACTTTATTTGCTCTAAGTTTTGTTTGTTACTGTGTGATTGTTCAGGTAAATGTGACCCTCATTTTGGCAATTATTGTGGATAAAAGCCTTCATGAACCCATGTTTATCTTTATCTGCAACCTCTGCATCCACTCACTTTATGGGACAGCAGGTTTTTATCCCAAATTTCTGATAGTATTTCTGATAGATTTCTGAGGAACTCATACATAGCAAAATGCTCAACAGGACTATGGCAATGGAACAGATATGAACAATTATGGTGAATTATGATATTTGAGGACATGAACAGCTGTAGAGGATTATGAAATACAAGTGACTGCTACAGGAGGAGTATTCCACAATCGATGTTGTTCAAAACCAGTCCCGCAAGCATTTGAATGAATATGAAAACTCCTGCCCTTTTTACAAGGAAAGTTGGGGTAACGTTTTTTCCCCCTGGATAATTTCAGTGGAAACACAGCAAGGTGTGCTCAAAATCCTGGGTAAATGATAAACGTTCCTGCAGTGGGAAAAGGACTATTGTTTTTACATTTTGTTTTCAGCAAATGATATAAATATTTTGATAGTTTTTTAATTACATCCTTATTGCTGTGCATCATATATATAAAATAAAATACCTTGTTTTACACAATTTAATACTCTACCCAGTAAAGATGCAAAAAATGTCACTTGAAAACACTTCCTTCGAGGAAAAATGAAATGTAATTTATGAAGGAATAAAAATATGTACAGGTAATGTCCTTTTTTCAAAAAGAGCAACCACAAAACATTTGCCAGTTGTGAACTAATATCAATCAGCAGAAGAAAATTGTAATTGACAGAGGCTGCAGCCACATCTTTCTTGGGCCACAGCCAAAAAAAAAAGCTTGAGCACATACGGATGTTTTACACACCCCAAGTGGCCAGATTCATCATGTTCAGTCCTCAAACGTGCAGAGCAAAATTCCTGAACCACCACAATCTGAAACACTGGGCCCCCATGACCTTCTAATCACAAGACAGAAGGCAACCCTGAACTGTTAGACGCCACATCTGATGGCTCAGACAACACAGTTGGCACGGGACTGCTTTACCAGACCCTACCGCCAAAGACATCGATGCCCACAATCATTGAAACACCCGAAAAAGAAAACTTGGTGCATACGCCCACAGAAAACACACCTTTGGCCAGATCTTAATACAACACTACATTATTCTTTAGGACTGGATCTAGGCGAACCTCCATCCATCTCACAACAAAGGAATCTCCTGACTGTGTTTGCAACGAAAAAGAAAGTGCTGACAAAGCAATGAAAGAATGTCAGGCTTCCATATCACACTGTGCCCCATGATGGCTGGCTCGAATCCAGACTTGTCACTAAGCGCGTATGATGATAATGCACGTATGAATACTGACTTCTTGCATTAATTCAATAAAATTTATGGAGATGACTTAGCCTGAATAAAATTAGCCAATAGAAGTTGGAATGTAGCTGGACTAACCCTCCCAGAGAGCTCAGTTATGAATTGACTTACTAGAGTATGCGGATTGGGAGGTGGATTGTCCAATCTGCACATGCTACATTTTGATTATTTTTTGCTGACCTAGAATCCTCGCCAATCGTGACAAAGTAGTTTTGGATTGATGTGGAGACCCCCACAATTCACAGAAGAGCTTACTGACACAGAGAAAGTTGTCAGTCCAGCCAACACTAGCCACTCCAAAAAAGATCATAGGTAAATAGATCTCAGACCAATTTGCCACCCTAGTCTGAAAATACAGACTCATCCTTAAGAGATGCGTCTCATTTGGAACCGATCTGGGAAAATCCAGATTGAGTGATTTTTATTAGAATAACATAACAGCTAAACATTTGATGTGACCTGAAAGATTTAGATTCACCGTTTAGAAATCACATTTATATTTTATATTTATATTTAAATTTTCTGTTCATTTTTTGAAGAAATTTCAATTCAGAAATTCAGAAGCCTTTTGGATAAGAGGTAAAACTTCTTTGGAAAATGAAATGAATGAAAGTCTAGTTCAGTTCTCTTAAGCCAAGATTTTTTATAGCATTTAGATTTGTATTTAACATTTAAGTGTAACTTTTAATATTTACATTTACATACATCTATTTTGAACATTATTTTAAATTTTGTCATAAATATCATGACAAGTAAAATCCTGAGCTGCTCAACAAACAGCAGCCCAAAGGAGGAAGAAGAGCGAGAAGACAAAGAGGGAGGTGTTTCTGCTGAATATTCAACCAAATCCTCCTCTCAGGTCAATGGCTGCAGCTTTAATGTCATCCAAGAATGCATATAAAAACATTGACTCATCAACAACAAAATGAGCAGGCAGGATAGAGGATGCCTGTTTCAATTGAATAATTGTTGAGCCCTCTTATCTACACAATCTAATCATGAGGATGGTAACATTATCTCTTATTTACTGATGGATAACGCTTCAGACGTGACCATGTTTACTCTGTCTGGATTTAATGTAATCATAAATTACAGATTTCTTTTATTTGCTCTCACCTTTGTATGTTACTGTGTGATTGTTCAGGTAAATGTGACCCTCATTGTGGCAATTATAGTGGATAAAAGTCTTCATGAACCCATGTTTATCTTTCTCTGCAACCTCTGCATCAACTCACTTTATGGGACAGCAGGTTTTTATCCCAAATTTCTGATAGATATTCTGTCGACCTCTCACGTCATCTCTTATGCAGGATGCCTCGTGCAGAGTTTGGTGGTGAACTCCTCAGTTTGTGCTGAGGTTTCTTTTTTGGCACTCATGGCCTATGACAGATATGTGGCTATATGTCAACCTCTGGTGTATCATTCTGTGATGACCATTCAGAGAATTTGTCTGCTTGTGTTTGTCGCATGGATTCTTCCAGTGGGTCAATTGCTCATAACTACAATGTTAACATCAACTCTGAGGTTATGTGGCTCGCAGATATCAAGAATATATTGTGTTAACTATGTCATACGTAGATTAGGATGTACTCCCTCAATAACAACTGTATTTTCTCCTGCTTTCACAATCACATTTTATTTCTGTCATTTTCTCCTTGTTATTTACTCTTATTTCTATATCATGAGAACATGCCTAACATGTAAAGAAGAAAGGATGAAATTTCTGCAAACGTGCTTGCCACATTTAATGTCTTGCATTATCGTGGCCCTATCTGTACTTTTTGATGTGCTGAATATGAGACTAAGCTTAGAAAAATTACCTGACAGTGCCCAGAACTTTATTGCAATGCAGTTTCTGCTCTTTCCTCCACTAATCAATCCTTTAATCTATGGTTTAAAACTGACCAAAGTTAGAAACAGAATTGAAGGTTTTCTGTGCAGAAAGAGTTGAAAAATTTAAATATTTTATCAAGTGGTCCGCAAAAAATCCCCCAAAACACAGTACATGAACTGTCTGACTCACAAAACCAGAGTGAGCGCTGTGCCTGCAAATATTGGTTGTCCTGAATGAACTTAGCCTCATGTCAGTTGCATGAAAGCAGGTCAAGTTTATCCTGGATAAGTAACTATAGTGATTTAGTCTCTGCAGTTAGCCTGCTCCAGATCAGGCTAACTACTGGGATAAGAGTAATCCTGTGGTGTTTCTGCTGTCAGTACTGTGAGAAATAAACATTTTCTTCTGCATTTCCGGTGTTTGGTTTATTCATGAATTCTTGTTTACAAAGGAATGTTCAAACTTATGCCTGTTTTCCATTAGTCCTTTTTTCCTCACCAAACATGACCACACTTGGTCGATTTGTTTCTTCATCACCTGTTTTGTCATGCTGAACCATGCCGATACATAATCAAGATTGACCTTCTCCAGAGTGGAGCCAAGGCATGCTGACTCTACCCAAGGAAAGCCATATTTTCTGGAAAAAAAAAAGGAAAAGTTTATTTAACTTTAAAAATGTTACAACTTGAAATGTCACGTCATACCAATGACAATCGCTGCTCGAAAATGTGTCAGCATTTACGACACACCCTCAAGTGGGAGGCCCAATTGTGATGAAAAATTATTTTCCTTAACAGTGCTGGGCTCATGTACCATACCTCACCAATCCAAAAAAAACCAGGCCATTACATTAATCTCTCGCTACTAGTTATTATCATAATGATAGTACAATTTAAGTAATTGATCCTATTTAATTAACCTAATTTGTGTTTATACATTAGACCATTTATGTGGAGAAAGAACTTAAACACATGTTCATCAGTTTGATTATGAATTTTATAAACAAAGATGTTAATCATGCTTATGTTAGAAATGCGAAAATAATGAGTCTTAAACTGATCTAATAATACATTTTTCTTTCTTGTTTGTTACTGTTAGAAAAAAATGTTATTCAATCAATCAATCAATCAATCTTTATTTATATAGCGTCTTTTACAATCAAAATTGTTTCAAGGCCCTTTCCAGAATCCCAGGGCCTGACCCCAGACAAGCAATAGTGGCAAGGAAAAACTCCCCTTTAACAGGAAGAAACCTTGAGCAGGACCAGGCTCATGTAGGGGGACCCTCCTGCTGATGGCCGGCTGGGTAAAGAGAGAGGAGAGGGAGAGGGAGAGGGAGAGGAGAGGAGAGGAGAGGAGAGGAGAGGAGAGGAGAGGAGAGGAGAGGAGAGGAGAGGAGAGGGGGGAGGACAGGTAGAGGAGAGGAGAGGAGAGGAGAGGAGAGGAGAGGAGAGGAGAGGAGAGGAGAGGAGAGGAGAGGAGAGGAGAGGGGGGAGGACAGGTAGAGGAGAGGAGAGGAGAGGAGAGGAGAGGAGAGGAGAGGAGAGGAGAGGAGAGGAGAGGAGAGGAGAGGAAAGGAGAGGCACAGAACACAGAACACAGAAACACATAGCAGCAAAAATACACTATTTATACAGCAGGTCAGCGGGGCTGGAGGTCATCATGCAGCTCCGAAGGCGGCGATACCTGTAAATTAATACGGGGGGGGGGGCAGAAAAACTACACAAGAATCAGCATAACTAGTCTGCTTGATGAGGAGGAGGAAAGGAGAGGAGAGGAGAGGAAACCATGACCCAGTGGGGTGACAGAGGCCTGTCAGGTGATCATGTTTCTGGACCCCGGCAGCCTTGGCCTATAACAGCATAACTAAGATGTGACCTAACGATTAGACGACCCCCTAAGTATGATAATTTGTCTGTCTATGATAATAACTGGAACTGCAGAATTAGTAACAATAAGCTTTTTCAAAGAGGTAGGTTTTAAGTCTGATCTTATAAAGTAGCGATGGAGTCAGCCTCCCGTACCTGGACAGGGAGCTGGTTCCATAGCAGGGAGGCCTGGTAGCTAAATGCTCGGCCCCCCATTCTACTCTTAGAAACTCTGGGAACCACAAGTAGACCAGCATTCTGAGAGCGGAGCAGTCTATTGGGCTGGTAAGGTATCACTAGCTCCTCCAGGTAGGATGGAGCTAGGCCTCTGAGGACCTTGTAGGTCAAAAGAAGGGTTTTAAAAATTATTCTAAATTTAACGGGCAGCCAATGAAGCGACGCCAGTACAGGAGTAATGTGATCTCTTTTGTCAATACCTGTCAGAACTCTGGCTGCAGCATTTTGGATCAGCTGGAGGCTTCTTAAAGAGTTGTTTGGACACCCTGATAATAAAGAATTACAATAGTCCAGCCTGGAAGTAACAAATGCATGGACTAATGTTTCAGCATCGTACTGCGTCAGTAGTTTCCTGATCTTTGTGATGTTCCTCAAGTGAAAAAAGGCACTTCTAGAGACTGTTTTAATGTGTGAGTTGAAGGAGAGATTCTGGTCAAAAGTTACTCCTAGATTCCTCACAGAGAGACTAGATGTTAATGAGATACCATCTAAAGTGATCATGTGATCTAACTATCCCTGAGAGGTTCAGGACCAAACACCATGATCTCAGTTTTTCCTGAGTTAAGGAGGATAAAATTTGAAGACATCCAGGACTTTATGTCTTTAAGACAGGTCTGAAGCTTCACTAACTTCTCTGTCTCCTCTGGTTTCATGGATAAATAAAGCTGAGTGTCATCAGCATAACAATGAAAATTTACCCCATGTTGCCGAATAATGTTCCCTAAGGGAAGCAGGTACAAGGTGAAGAGGATTGGTCCAAGTACAGAACCTTGAGGAACTCCATGGCTCACCCTACTGTATGAGGAGGGAACACCATGGACATGAGCAAACTGGTATCTATCAGATAAATATGATCTAAACCAGTCTAGTGCTGTCCCTTTAATCCCAATCACATGTTCTAGTCTCTTTAACAGGATGCTGTAATCAACTGTATCAAAAGCAGCACTGAGGTCCAGCAGAACCAGAACTGTATCAAAAGCAGCACTGAGGTCCAGCAGAACCAGCATAGAGACCAGTCCATGATCTGAAGCTATAAGAAGATCATTAGTAACTTTAAGAAGTGCTGTTTCTGTGCTGTGATGAGCTCTAAAGCCTGACTGAAACATCTCAAACAGGCTGTTCCTCTGCAGGTGCTCCAGTAACTGAGTCACCACCACCTTCTCAAGAACTTTAGAGATAAAAGGAAGGTTGGATATTGGCCTGTAATTTGCTAACACATCAGGATCCAGTGATGTTTTTTTAAGCAACGGTTAATCACTGCCACCTTGTAGGACCGGAGTACATAACCTGTCATTAAAGAACAATGGATCTGGTCCAGGACAGAACTGCCTATCAATGGTAAAACATCCTTCAACAGGTGTGTTGGGATGGGATCTAAAAGACACGTGGTGGTCTTGGATTTCTGAATTAGCGATGACCCCTCAGAAAAATATATAGGGCTGAAGGAGTTTAAGGGCTCGTTGGAGAACCTGTATGTTCCCACAGTCAGCACATCTGGTGATGGTCCAGTTGTTGGGATGGCCTGGTTAGCTTTTTCTCTGATAGCTAGAACTTTATCAGTGAAGAAGCTCATGAAGTCTTCACCACTAAGGGAAGAAGGGATACGTGGATCTAAAACACTGTGACTCTTAGTTAATTTGGCCACAGTGCTGAAAAGAAACCTGGGGTTGCTCTTATTTTCCTCAATTAAAGAAGAAAAATAAGCTGTTCTAGCCTTGCGGAGGGCCTTTTTGTAAACTAATAGACAGTCTTTCCAGGCTACATGATAGCTGTCTATTTTACAAGAATGCCACTTCCTTTCTAGTCTTCACACTTTCTGCTTGAGGGTCCTGATATGTGAATTATACCAGGGGGCACACCTCCTCTGATTTACTATTTTCTTTTTCAGGGGGGCAACAGAATCAAGCGTGATTCATAGTGAGGTTGCTGCACCTTCAGCGATTCAACGATTTAGAAGACAGGACGTGACGCAATACGTTACCCAATACGTTACCACACTATTCATATATACCGTAATGTTATTTTGATGTAATCAGCCTGATAAGATCTTTTTTTTTTTTTTTCAAATTGTTAGGATAATTTAAAATAATGAAGGCTGTAAATGTGACCTGGACCTATCTGCTGGTTTTATAATAATGCAAACAAACAAAAAAACACACACTTTCACATTTTAACTGTTTTTACACCTTACATACACACACAGGCACACACACAAGGGTCAATAGAAAACTCAAAAATTACAAGTTTTTTTTAAGCCCGCTGTACTGGGCAAAAATCACACGTGGCCCTGCGTTGACAATGTTTGTTAGGTACTATGAAGGGGTTGTCGCTGCCTTTCTTTCAGGGTTGATTGCAAGGTCATTCGACCTGGGATGAAATGCAGTGTGACATGGGTCACCCCAATATGAAAGCTGGCCCACATACCTCGCTAAATTACCTGATGATGTTGATGTACCTGCCTGTGGTGTTCTGATTTTGTCACTGGACTTTCAACACAGTCTGAGTTGTGAAGGGCAGAGATTTCTCCCCCCCGTTTTCTCAATCAAACAAATCAAATGCGTTGCTACACGATCTTTATTGGAGGTGCATACATGAATTACACCATGATCGGGAAATACAACCAATCAGGGATTTTTATATATATATATATATATATATATATATATATAATATATATATATATATATATATATATATATATGTACAGCTTGATGTGGACACAACATTTTATTGATCATGTCAGCCCACTGGCAAGATCACGAGATCCACAAGCTGTTCAGCTTTAGCTGAGAAGAAGAGATTTGGTGGCCGAGTTCAGCCACTGAGCAAGACATGGTTATCTATGTTGATATTACCAGTCTGGGACGCACTGTCGCCATATTTATATGGTCACCTGGCACTGGCTAAAACCTCCTGAGCATCTCCAGCTGCCCATCTAGCTGCAACACCAGTAACTCCGCATCACCACTTTGGTCATGAATTTCAGAGACAGACGGCTAACATAAATTTATTTCTCTTAGAAAATTCTCTAGACAGTTTCTTTGGAAATCACTTTTTGGCTTAGTAGCCTAATCATTCGAGCAATGCATTTGACAAGTTAATCAAATTTTGTCTGTTACAATCTTTCCAAAAAACCTATCTTGGCCTACAATCTTAGCCAAAAACTCTATCTGCCTTCACTAAATTGATGCTTGGTCATTGATCAACCTCCGCTAAGCTTGTAAACTTTGCAAAATCTAATATTTAATTCTTAATTCATTAATTTAATATCTGCTTTTTATCTGCAAAACAATGTGATTTGGAACACAAATAAACGTTAACCCTGTTTTGCTCATTAAATGAAACAAAAAAAATGAAATAAAAATCACTTCTTTAACTAAGAAAAACTGAGGGCACCTTGCACTCTAGTAGCTACCATTTTCCCCATTACCTTTACCCATGAATGCACAATTCTATTGATCGCAATTTTAGGGGTTCTTACATGCACAGCCTGTTTTAAGTCAACCCACAGCATGTGCCTGGGATTAAGATCTGGCCTCTGACTGTTTCAAGACTCCATTTCTTAGTTTTCAGCCAGTCATTGCGAGATCTATTAGTATATTTTGATTGCTGACATCACTTCAGCTATAATTTCTTTTGCATACACTCAAGCACCGTCTGATCCATGGTCAAATTCATGGTAGATTTCATGATAGCGGCCTATCAAGGTCCTGCTGTAATAAAACATCCAACCAAACAACTAATCAGTTGGTGTTTGTTTTATGTCAAATATGTCTCCTATTCTGAGGTCACAATAATTCAGTTTCTGGGTTTACTGTAAAAAGAACATTACATCTCTATATTGTCTGACAATTTAGAGTGAAGCAATTGCGGAAAAGCAAGTTTATCTCTGTGGAGGGAGGGAGAAGATAAAGAGGGAGGCGTTTTTGCTAAATGTACTACCGAATCATCTTCTCAGGTAAACGGCTGCAGCTTTAATGCCACCCAAGAATGCATATAAAAACAACTCGCCAACAACAAAATAGGCAGGCAGGACAGAGGACGCCAGGTTCCCTTTATACAGGCAAGCTGGTTACATTGCTGATCCCTCTTATCGACACAATACAATTGTGAGGATGGTATCATGATTATCTATTATATTGATGATAGATTAGATATATGCTGTGATGGATAACGCTTCAGAAGTGACGATATTTACCCTGTCTGGATTCAATGGCATTGTAAATTACAGATTTCTTTTATTTGCTGTCACCTTTGTATGTTACTGTGTGATTGTTCAGGTAAATGTGACCCTCATTGTGGCAATTATAGTGGATAAAAGTCTTCATGAACCCATGTTTATCTTTCTCTGCAACCTCTGCATCAACTCACTTTATGGGACAGCAGCATTTTACCCCAAATTTCTGATAGATATTCTGTCGACCTCTCACGTCATCTCTTATGCAGGATGCCTTGTGCAGAGTTTGGTGGTGAACTCATCAGCATGTGCTGATTTTTCTTTTTTGGCACTCATGGCCTATGACAGATATGTGGCTATATGTCGACCTCTGGTGTATCACTCTGTGATGAATCCTCAGAGAATGTGTCTGCTTGTGTTTGCTGCTTGGATTCTTCCTTTGGGCCAGATGCTCACAACCATAATATCAACATCAACTCTGAGGTTATGTGGCTCGCAGATATCAAGAATATATTGTGTTAACTATGTCATACGTAGATTAGAATGTACTCCCTCGATAACAACTGTAATTTTTCCTGCTTTTATCATCACATTTTATTTTTGTCATTTTCTCTTTATTATTTACTCTTATTTCTATATCATGAGAACATGCCTAACATGTAAAGAAGAAAGGATAAAATTTCTGCAAACGTGTCTGCCACATTTAATGTCTTGCATTATCGTGACCATGTGTTTACTTTTTGATCTGTTGCATATCAGAATTAGTACAGAAAGATTACCTGACAGTGCCCAGAATTTTATTGCAATGCAGTTTCTTCTCTTTCCACCGCTAATCAATCCTTTAATCTATGGGTTAAAACTGACTAAAGTTAGAAACAGAATTGAAAGATTTCTGTGCAGGAAGACGTGAGAGTTTTAAATAATTTTGTCAAGTGTTTGTTGAATTCTTGTTAATAAAAGGATGTTTAAACATAAGCCCCTTTTTTCCATGTCAAACCATGCTGAGTAGAACTCATGCTGGACTTTATCCAGATTGGGACACTCAATTTTCATAATTATTTTTAAAATAAATTGAGCTTCATTTCACTTTCAAAGAATTACTTACTATCAATTGGAAATGTAAAATCATACCCGTGACATCAACTGATGGACCCTGTGTCAACATTTTTGACATACCCTTAAACAGGCAGCTCAAAAAGCATTATTTCTGAAAAAGAATTTTCTGTATGCTGACAAAAACTAAAACAACTGTTCATCAGTTTGATTCTGAACTTTATAAACTAAGCAAAATATCCATCCTATCATGTTTATTCAGTTAGATTTTTTAAAAAAAGATTATTGCATTAAATGGATCAAACATTATTTTTTTTTAGATTGTTGTCTGTCAGTCATAAAGAAGTTTGATTCAATAAAATATTGAACAGTTGCAAAATTGACCTAGTCCTGTCTGCTGGCTTTTCCATAATGCCAACAAAAAGCATATTCCTTGATGCTGAGTTAATTACTTGTACTAGCTCAACTGTTGCTTCAGCAGTCTAATTTTAATAGGATTTTCAGTTGACTTCTGCTCATCGATGTACTGCAGCCCCTCCTATCAGCACTACTAAACTATGTATACATTTTCAATGACTTACAAAATGTTCACAAATAGAAAACTAAAATTTCCTCCATGGCTCATTGATAAAACACAGACTAAGGCTGTAAAAATAAATAAATACACAGAGTCAATAGAAAACTCCAACATTAAATGTTTTCTTAAATCCCTTTTATACTGAACAAAAATGTTTTAATGCTGTTACAACATGGGCCAAGGTAGTTAAAAAAAATAAAAATAAAATAAAGAGTACATAAAAACTCCCGCACTACAGACTTTCTTAGACGTCTTTAGAGGTTGGTCATGATCTGTCAGTGCCTGCTCTTCTGCTCTGGTGCTGAGGTGAAGAATTCCACTGCCACACCCCTCTTCCACACTCATCTGATTTGGCTTCACCATTTTCACCTGTTGCTTCTGCGTCTGGCTGTATTTAAGCCATGGCAGCGCAGTTCTACTTTGCCAGATTGTTATTGCTCCATGTCCGACTCTCCTTTCTTTGATAGGACTGCCTGTCTTGGACTTTTCTTCTACTTCTCTGCCCTGGTAAATCTGACAACCTTCTGTTCCCGATAGAGAGTTTTGCCGTGTGTTTATTCGGACCGTTTCCCACCTGTGGCTGCGGGGTGTTTTCCACATTCCACGGAGGCCCTTTATTACTTCTGTGCTGACATCTTCTAGTATTCAATAAAACCGTTTATTAAGACTGTCCGGAAGTGTTGCGAGTGGATCCCACCACACCCATGTCATGATCAGTCAAAATGAGGGCAGAAAATAACTTGCATTTAGTCTTGCTGAAGAGAATTCAATTTGACTTCTGTTTTTTTTCCAAGGACATTTATTCTCTTGGCCAAGATGCCTCTTCAGTTCTGAAGAAGCCTCTAAAATTGTGTTAAGCCAAGATTATCTTTGACCTGGATGACTGAGAACATTTACTCACAACCTGAATGTAATTGAAACAGTGTTGGCTTTTCGTTACAACTTTGTGATTGCTTATTGCAGCCCATCGCATGCTAAAAAAATCCAAATGTTGAAAGAAAGCAATTCATCTGGTCTCATGTTCTTCTTTTTATCTGGAAAGGAGTCACAGAGACAGTGGTATAAGCAGAGGTGCCCAGACTTCCCTCACCCCGATACCTCTTCCAGCTCTTCTGGGAGGATTCCAAGGTCAACCAAGAGACATTGCCTCTCCAAGGTGTCCTGGGTCGTCTTTGGGGCATCCTCCCATTGGGACATTCCAAGAACAACTCCCTAGGGAGGTATCCAGGGGCATCCGAAACAGAGGCACATGTTAATCTCACGCCCCATTTTTAAAGAAAACTTGAATTCATTCACTTTAGACAGGACCTCTCCACCAACATTAAGGCATGTTGATGAGGGGAAATCCACCATTTTCTTGGCTTTTTTTTAAGGCAGATGGACATTTTCTATGGCCTTCCCGGACTACTCCCAGAACCGAGTTTTTGCCTCCAGGATAGCCCAGGCTTGTTCGGACTGCCAGTACCTGTCAAATGGCTCAACAATTTCACAGGCCAACATATTCCGATAGGACTACTTCTTCAGCTTGAGGGCACCCATTGCTTCAGGTGTCAATCACCAGATTTGGGAGATGCTGACACAACAGGTACAACAGATTGTGCCCACAGCGATGAACTGTTGTGTTAAACGATGTAGGAGACCCCCAGCCTCCCTCTGATAGGCTAATTCATGGTGGATGATTTTGTTGAAAGCATCCTGCAGACAACCAAAACAATTGAACAGTTGGTTTTTGGTTTATGGTAAATATTTGTCAATTTTGTGGTGTGGCGGTAGCTCAGCCTGTTCGTATTGGGCTGAGAAGTGGAAGGTGTTCAGTTCCAGACCCGGTGGACACAAAAACATGGAAGGTGTACTGGTACTTGAGCAAGGTAATGAACCCACAGTTGTTCACATAGGGGCCTGTGATGAGCTGGCATCTTGGCCAAGGGTCTACCCTGCCTTGGTCCATATGCAGCTAGGATAAGCTCCAGCACCCTCCCTGTGACCCCAAAAAGGATAAAGTGGTCAAGAAAATGAAATACATGGTGGATTCTCTGATAATAGCCTATACAGGTCCTGCTGTAATAAAATCATCCTGTAAGATCAATCAAACAACTAGTTGGCTCTTTGGTGTTTGTTTTATGCCAAATATACCGTTTTACTACTGTAAAAAGAACAGTATCCTGGGCTTTGTCGATGTTGCTGTCAAACATCAGCTTGACCTTCCTGCTTCATGCAGAGAACAAAGGTTTACCTTTGCAGATAACATCACAACAGAACTATTTTATCAGACAATTTAGTGTGAAGCAGTTGTTGAAAGGCAAGTTCCCTCCCTCCCCCCACCTGGAGAACACTAAGAGGGCGTGGTTTCAGCTGAATGTTCAACTGAATCCTCCTCTCAGGTTAATGGCTGCAGCTTTAATGCCACCCAAGAATGCATATAAAAACAACTCGCCAACAACAAAATAGGCAGGCAGGACAGAGGACGCCTGGTTCCCTTTATACAGGCAAGCTGGTTACATTGCTGATCCCTCTTATCGACACAATACAATTGTGAGGATGGTATCATGATTATCTATTATATTTATGATCGATTAGATATATGCTGTGATGGATAACGCTTCAGAAGTGACGATATTTACCCTGTCTGGATTCAATGGCATTGTAAATTACAGATTTCTTTTATTTGCTGTCACCTTTGTTTGTTACTGTGTGATTGTTCAGGTAAATGTGACCCTTATTGTGGCAATTATTGTGGATAAAAGTCTTCATGAACCAATGTTTATCTTTCTCTGCAACCTCTGCATCAACTCACTTTATGGGACGGCAGCATTTTACCCCAAATTTCTGATAGATATTCTGTCGACCTCTCATGTCATCTCTTATGTAGGATGCCTCGTGCAAAGTTTTGTGGTGAACTCCTCTGCTTGTACTGATTTTTCTTTTTTGGCACTCATGGCCTATGACAGATATGTTGCTATATGTCAACCTCTGGTGTATCACTCTGTGATGAATCCTCAGAGAATGTGTCTGCTTGTGTTTGTTGCTTGGATTCTTCCTTTGGGCCAATTACTCATTACTATTCTAATAACATCAACTTTCAGGTTATGTGGCTCACAGATATCAAGAATATATTGTGTTACCTATGTCATCCGAAAATTAGAATGTTCTCCTTCATTAACAGTAATTACTGTGTTTTCTCCTGCTTTTACTACCACATTTTATTTCTGTCATTTTCTGTACGTCATTTACTCTTATTTCTATATCATGAAAACATGCCTAACATGTAAAGAAGAAAGGATGAAATTTATGCAAACATGTTTGCCACATTTATCATCTGCAATTGTTGTAATTGGATGTTTGCTATTTGATTTGTTGCATATGAGATATGACTCAGAAAAGTTATCAGAAAGTGCCCGCAATTTTATGGCAATACAGTTTCTGCTCTTTCCTCCACTAATTAATCCTTTAATCTATGGTTTGAAACTGACACCGATCAGAAACAGAATTCAAAGTTTTCTATGTAGGAAAAGTATGTAATAATTTGCTAAGCTGTTCAGCGGAGGAAAAATGTTTTTTCTCTTCCTAAAAATTCTTCTAAGCTCATTTTTAAAGCTTCTATATTTATCAATAAGTCAACAAAATGACAATGATCCTTTATTCATATTTCAGGACAGATAATGCTTCAGTAATTTCTGACTGAAATTTCACAAGTTGGAATCAGGTGGACAATATTTTGTTTAAGAAATGAGAAACAATGAACTAGTTACAGTGTTTAAGGAGACAATAGAAACAGAAAACTCTCAACAATACTGGTTAAGCTGTATTAATAAATGATTTTGTATTAACCTTTTTCTTGGCCTTTAATAGAAGAATCTGCATTTTGGCTCTTTTCATGGGCACAGTATCTCCAAGAATCAACAAATAAGCTTAATGTTTTACCCCATTGTACAATATAACCTTAACAGGTCACATCCCTCTAAAAGTGCAGGCCAACATTAGGCTGAAAAGCTAAAAGAAAAAAAGTCATCAGACCTATCGCAGAAATATTATGTTAACAGTTCCTAAGACATTCTTCAAAAAGAAATAAAGATTGAGCTCACCAACTACTTACTGATGATATGACTGCTGACAAAAGCAGCAGGATGAATTCTGAAGTGTTCCAGGCAATATTATCTTCTCATATTCAGTCAAATGCTTCAACTTCATTAGATGGTGCTTTACGCTTCAGATGGACAATGAAACAAAACATACTGGGAAAACAGCTAATGAGGTTTTTAGGGAAAAAGTGGCAAGTTAGGCAATGGCTTAATCAATCATTTGACCTGAGTCTGACTGAGCATGTATTTCACTTGCTAAAGGGAAAACACCCCTACTAAAGATAGTTGCAGTCATGGCCTGGCAGAGCATTACAACGAATGAAACCCAGTGTCTGGTAGTGTCTCTGCACCAAAATTTTAGGTTGTAATTGTTTTAGTTATTGGTCCTGAAGGCATGAAAGAGAAACTTTTACCAAATCTACAGAATTTTAAACCATCACATTCCTTAAAAAAACCTGGGTTTGATTTTTTCGACTATGAGCTCAGTTTTAATACAAAAAAGAAGTTTTTACCATCTTAATAATCTAGCTAGAGTACACACATTTCTCGCAGGTCGACATGCTTTTAATGCATGTTAATGCATGCGTTTATCTCCAGTCGACTAGACTACTCAAATGCCCTGCTCTCTGTTCTTCCCAAAAAGAGTGCTTTTAACATAAAATTATTACAAAACTCAGGTGCTTGAGTACTGACAAGGAACAGCGAGTGCCCAGCCATGTCTCTTGAGAACAACTACTGTATTGAAAGTTCCATAGAAAGAAACTTTGATTTGATTTGAACTGCTTGTTAACACAAATATCTAATCAGCCAATCTCTTGGCTGTGACTAAATGCATTTAGGCATGTAGATATGGTCAAGAAAACTTGCTGAAGTTCAAACTGAGCATCAGAATGGAGAAAAGGGTAGATTTAAGTGTCTTTGAATGCAGGATCATTGTTGATGCCAGGCAAACAGAAACTGCTGATCTGCTGGGATTTCCATGCACAGGGTGTGAAGTAAAAATTACTATTTTTCTCAAAATTCTAAATTGTACTGCAGAATTGACATTTACTCTCAATTAGTGTCCGGAGGGACCTTCTGGCTCTCAGTGACCATATCATAAGACCAAATCAGAAGAGTCTGTTGTATCCAAGATTAGCATCTTCTGTTTGGGATAGTGAAAGACAGACTGGCTGGCACCAAACACAGTTGATACAAGCCAATAACTCTACATTTGCCTAAAATACCTCTTGGAATGAATGTCTCATCAGAATTGGTGCTGGCACTGCATAAATGAACTGCTGCTGTCTTGGTATCACTTCTCATGATCAGGAAACTTCATTTCAACGCAAGTCATCTGAGTGTGTAAGCTCCACCATAAACCCAGTGCTCTCCTGCACTACACTCCTGTCTGCGAGTAACAACCAGGGTAGGCCCTCTTCCCAATCCTGGTTAAGCTCAACACAGTAGACTCTCAATAGCGACTTCAGTGACGCGTGAAAACGCTCAAGAGCACCCTGGCTCTGAGGATGGTACGCACTACTGGTATTGTGCTGAATACGTAACTGGCGGAGTGCATCCGCAAAAGCAGCCGACGTAAAATTTGACCCCGTCACTCTGGACGACATGTGGAATACCAAATACGGCTATAAATTGTGTCAGTGCCTTTAGAACATTTTTGGTGGCAATCGTTCTTAACGGATAGGCCGCAGGATAGCGAGTTGCTTGACACATGATAGTCAAAAGGTAAGCGCTACCCGACTTTGACGGCACAATGGCCCCACACAATCAATAATTAAATGCCGAAATGATTTGACCACAGACGGATTAGGCTGTAATGGTGCAGACTCTATTTTTTCATTTGGCTTTCCAGCCATTTGGCACACATGGCAACACTTCACAAATTTCTCGTTTTATCCGAGGCCAATAAAAATGTTCAAGTATTCGCCGATATGTTGACTCCAAAATGCCCAGACGCCTCTCCGTGCGCCGTTTTCAACACTACGTCGCGATAGCCTAAAGGGATCACCACTTGGGTCACCGTACCTGCCACATCCGACTTCCCTGGTGGCGAACACTTGCGTAGCAGGAGACCTTGATCAATAACGTACTCTGCATTAGAGCATGAGGACACTCGCTCAAATAAAAAGGACAAAGATTTGTCTTTTTTTGCGCCAGGCTCACTTCCTCACACGACAGTGATGGAGGAAGAACTGGAACATACAGTATACTTTCCCCCCAGAGGAGCTAGATTGGGTCGACAGATTTTTAGACATAGCCCTCGTTATTGTGCATGCTGTAAAGACCTCAGGAAACGCTGTAGAACAATCGTCCTGCTGTGTATTCAGCACTGGACTAGTTTTAACCATAGGAGGTACAGGCTCGGGCCACACTCGACCGCCTGCTAGATTGTTGCCCAAAAGGACATCCACGCCATCAATTGGCAATGTAGGACGGACACCTACATTTACAACCCCATTAACCAACCCCGAGCTTAAATGAATTTTATGTATTGGGACTGAAAATGAATTTAGACCAATTCCACGAATTAGCACACTCATTCCTGTGTCTGACACATCATCAAAAGGCAAAACCTTTTCACTAATGAAACTAACGCAAGTTCCAGTGTCCCTCAAAATACGGACGCAGACTTTCTTCGCATTGCCCACAATTGACATGAACCCCTCCGTAATAAATGGACTGTAGTCGATATGTTCAGTTGTAGTTGCGACATCTTTGCCATTTATGTCTAGGATCGGGCGCACCGACTCTGGCTCATGCTCAATTTGGGGCGCATCAATTTTAGCTGGAGCTGCACATCCCACTGGTTTAGTGCTCCCAGAACGATTTTTATTTCGAGCTGCGAGTAAAGGACATTCTTTTTTCCAGTGGCCTGGCTCAAAACAATAGCGACACTTTTCAACCGAATCGTCCTGATAGCGGGCTGCACTCCCATGCCTGCTCGGATGCCCTCTTTGCGCGTCATTGCCCGAAAAGAAACGGCCATCGAAACGGCTATTCTCTTGCTGAGAACGATCTGGACGGCTATACTCTGATTGTGACCGATCACGGGAGGATTTGTGAGTTAACACAAATTCGTCCACAAGGCCAGCGGCTTGAGCAGCGGATGTTACTTTATTCTCATACACATAGGTCGCAATCCTCTCAGGCAATATGTTCTTAAACTGCTCTAGGATTACCAAATCAGTTAATGCCTCGTAAGTATTTGCGCCTACAGACACACACCACCAATTGAAAAGACTCACAAGTTCCCTAGCCACGTCCGTATAAGTTTGTTTGTCCGTTTTTCGCCAATTCCTAAACTTCTGTCTATTATGTTCAGGAATTCGTTCGTACGCTTTTAGTACAGCATTTTTCACAGTTTCATAGTCCCTTCTCTCCGAAGGTGACAACGCAATAAACGCCTCCTGGCCCTTGCCAGTTAATACAGTTTGGAGGAGTATCACTTGATCCGAAATGCCCCAGCCACGTTCAGTCGCGACATGCTCAAATAAAGAAAAAAAAATCTCTGGATCGCGCTCATTAAAGTTAGGCAGTAATTTAACCATATTATTCACATTGCCCTGCTCACTGCGATGATTACGCATTCGTTCTATTTCTAACAAGCGCTCCTCTTCTTTAGTTTTTAACTCTAGTCTCTTTTGTTCCAAATTGAGCATAGCCAGCTCCTTTTGTTTTTTATGTTGTAACTGTAATAATTCTCAAATGATGGTCTCCCATCTCACTGAAAACTGACGCGCCTGCATGGGTAGCTTTTTCTATTTGCGTACCGCCCGACAACACCTGGAGCTCCATTAACAAAGTTAACAAGCTATCGAACACTTCCTGTTTCTTTCTCCCCTTTAACTCGGTTACCTCCAAGTGGTAGTGGTCAGCTACCTCCAATAACTGGGCCTTACTGAAGGTCCTCAGCGCAGCTCCAGTCGGAGCTGAAAAAAACAAATCAAGGTCAGACATGGCACAGCGAGCAATCAATTAACAAAAAGTGGCCTAAACACTGCCGACACGTACTGGGAGAGAATAATGAATGAATGAAGCGATTCCTGTATCTAATGCCCCCCACTAAACTCCACCTGTCTCTTCACGCTCTGCCCCAGAGCCAAAATTTTTAAACTCGATACCGATGAGTTTCAGCTGTCCTGACTGAACAACTGTCCCTCACGGCTGGGTCTTCTGCCCAGGCAGCAGCGCAAAAATAGCAAGCTAAAATAACAAAAAACACAAAAAACGGTGCAAAGCGCCCTACAGCCTACCACGGGAAAAGCTCCAAAACTTTAACGATTACCAAAACCAAAGCTCCCCAGTAACGTTAACTCAAATGAAGGGTTTAAGCAAATACTGAGCTACCAGTCTTTTACTTCCCCAAAGTTAGGCTACTTTTCAAAATCCCAGGTCTCCCCAACAAAACTCAGCTGGCACACTAATAAGCCAGAAACAGCTGATCGCTTTGACGCAGCGACAGATTAGGCTACGGTAGTTACTCACCACTCCACAGACAGGTTACGATCCCGGACGAGCCTCCATATATCATGGCCACTTGGCTCAGAATGACCACAACATAAAAGGGGAGACCATGCACGTTTTAAAGATTTTAACAAAATGGGATTTATTAAATAATTAAAGTGCAAAGTCAATGCTGAAGGTGAACTGAAGAATATAATGCAGTATCAGCAAGGGGAAAGTGTAAGGTGCAAAAAGGTCTAACGAGATTCCAAACAAAGGGGGGAAGCCAACGAGGCTTTAGCAATGAGACTGGCACTCTCAAGTTCACGCGTTCGGCAGGTTTTCCAATTGCACACGGCCGCAGCTGACCCTCGCTCTGATCAGCCCGACCTCTGTCTCCCTCCTTCACACCAGATCAGAACAGTGGTTTTAAGCCATTGCCTGGCTCATCAGGTCAACGAGCCACACCTGGAGTGGTGGCCACCCAACAGCTGCAGACAGCTCCATCTGCAGGCCATACACAACACAAGACCAAGCGCAGCCAAAAACACCATTTCCAAATATTGACCCAGACGTGAGGCTACCTAGTGGGCTGTCACACAAGAAATACAGAATACCATCTCTGATTGTACAGCACCTCCAACCTTGGCTACAGCCAAAGACAACACCAGATGCCACTCCTGTTAGACAACAGAAGTTCAGAAAAACGTTAGCTGGTCTGACAAGTCTTGGTTTCAGCTGTGACATTCACATTGTAGGATCAGAATTTGGCTTCACCAACATGAAAGCATGTAATGATGTTGGGGTTATTTTCTTAGCACGCTTTGGGCACCTTAGTACCAATTGAGCATCAAATAAAAGCCATGGGTTTTTCAAGTATTAGTAATGGACCACACTAATCCCTTTATGACCAGTGTGTCCATCTTCTGATTGCTACTTTTAGCAGGTCAATGCACAATGTCCAAATCTAATCTCAACTCCAAATGATTTCTGGAACATGACAATGACAATGTACTCCAATGGCCCTGACAGTTCTTTCTCCAGGGGCTGTGGTGGAGCCACTTGACTGCAGGTGCTGCTGGTGACAGTCACACCTGCGGCCAATTGTTAATCAACTGGCTATTTAGGCCCTGTTGTCATTGTTGTGGTAAATGTTGGGTCTGTCTGCATTTGGGTCCTGGTTAGACTAACCCCTAACAAATTGGTGACTCTATCATGCTGACATGCTAATATAGGTCAAAATCTATGAAGAACTTTTAAACATATTGTTGAAAGTATGCAATAAAGAATTAAGAAAAACCTAAAGACAAAGGCGGTACAACCTTTTGCCTTCAACCAGTAAGTGAATTTTATGAAAAGCTCAACAACTGAAAACATGTCATCTGGCAATTCTGAAGCAGGTGATTGAAGGCAGGACTGAGGGATGGAGCGAAGGAAGGAGGAGTCAAACCGAGAGAGGGACTGACCAAATGCTGAACAGAATCTCTTTTAATGAAAGTTCATCACTGATATCAAGAAACTATATAAACAAATGTGGATTCAACAGCAGAGAGAGAACAGCTTTTCTGACACGAGGCTGATTACAGAGAGAGAGCTGAGAGCACTTATCAACATAATTCAGTTGTGAGGATGGTAACATGATTAACTTATATGTTGTGATGGATAACGCTTCAGAAGTAATGATATTTACCCTGTCTGGATTCAATGGCATTGTAAATTACAGATTTACTTTATTTGCTATCACCTTTGTTTGTTACTGTGTGATTGTTCAGGTAAATGTAACCCTCATTTTGACAATAATAATGGATAAAAGTCTTCATGAACCCATGTTTATCTTTCTCTGCAACCTTTGCATCAACTCACTTTATGGGACAGCAGGTTTTTACCCCAAATTTCTGATAGATATTCTGTCGACCTCTCATGTCATCTCTTATGTAGGATGCCTTGTGCAGAGTTTGGTGGTGAACTCCTCAGCATGTGCTGAGGTTTCTTTTTTGGCACTCATGGCCTATGACAGATATGTTGCTATATGTCAACCTCTGGTGTATCACTCTGTGATGAATTCTCAGAGAATGTGTCTGCTTGTGTTTGCTGCTTGGATTCTTCCAGTGGGTCAACTGCTCATAACTATAATGTTAACATCAACTCTGAGGTTATGTGGCTCGCAGATATCAAGAATATATTGTGTTAACTATGTCATACGTAGATTAGAATGTACTCCCTCGATAACAACCGTATTTTCTCCTGCTTTCACGATCACATTTTATTTCTGTCATTTTCTGTATGTCATTTACTCTTATTTCTATATCATGAAAACATGCCTAACATGTAAAGAAGAAAGGATGAAATTTATGCAAACATGTTTGCCACATTTATCATCTTTGATTATTGTAATTGTATGTATACTATTTGATCTGTTGCATATGAGATTTGACTCTGGAAAGTTATCAGAAGGTGCCCGTAATTTTATGGCAATACAGTTTCTGCTCTTTCCTCCACTAATTAATCCTTTAATCTATGGTATAAAACTGACAGCCATCAGAAACAGAATTCAAAGTTTTCTATGCATGAAAAGTTTGTAGTAATTTCTTGAGAAGTTCTGCAGAGAGAAAATGTGTGTTTTTCGCTTTTAAAAATCTCTTCTAAGTTCCTTTACTCACAACCCTTCACTCATATTTTGGGATATATAATGCAGTAATTGTTGACTGAAATTTCACATGGGGGGCTGGGGTGGTCGGTCCATTGATAATATTTTGTTTTTGAAATGAAAAGAATAAAGTAGTAACATGAATTCATCTAACACTACAGTGTTGCTTTTTATTTACCTTGAGTCCGGTACCTCCCTTTTGCATATTTTGATTTTTGTTGTGTGTGGTGCTTTTTATGCTTGATTTTTATTTACAGTTGAATTAATCCTTTGTATTTATTTATTTTGTTCTCTATAATAATCCTTCTATATGAGAGTTATTTGGGGTGCAGACAGTCCAGTCTGTGGGGGACTGGGCTGAGAAGTTAAGGGTTCTTCGTTCATGCCCCAGTGCAGACAAAACTTGGTACGTGTTCTGGTAGGAAGATACCTTCAGAGTACTGTTAAGGTACCCTCAAGCAAGGTAGAGAAACCCCAAATTGTCACATCGGGGCCTTGCGATGAACTGGCCTTGCCCTGATCTAAATGCACCAGTGACTTCCCTGTGAACCTGAAAGGAGACATGCCCTGCATAAAAATGGTTTGGTATATGTGCCTTTGTCATATAATTGACATAATTTCACAGGAGGTGTGTTTATGTTTTGAAATAATAACCTCATGTAAGAGTTAAAAAATGAGAACTTCATTGTATTTATTTGCAAGTTATAATCAACACTATGAAGCAGAATGTTTCTATTTAGAGTTTGGATCATTTTTATGTAATCATGTTATCATATCGTGCCAGACAGATATGCACTTTGATGTTCATAATTGTAACTAGTTTAAATTCATTTTTTCTACTGCATATTAAGGGTTAGGGTTTTGGGTAGATGCAGGTAGGTCTGTATGTAGCTGTATAATTTAGATTTCTTTCACATTATGCTTGGGAAAGATTGCACGATAAAATATTGAGAGGATATCAATTCATGGGAAGAAAAGAAAAATCCCAACTTTCAGTTTAAGCAAACAGTATCCAGTATCCATTTATATCTATATCGATAGAAGGATTGTATTTTTTTCACCAAAGTAGAATTCAGAGATTTTCTCCAAACATTGTTAACATAAAGTCTGGCTTCATGTATGCAAAAGTGGCAGTTGCTGCAGAGAGTAGCTTCTCCAGTGCCTTGTTTTTATTTTTTATTTTCCTGCTCTCTCTCTCTTTCTCTCTCTGCATCTGTCACTGTCAGTTGGGTCACTCAGGCAGGAAACTGGCAGGAGAACCTGGTCTGGAAGCAGCCAATCACCAATCAACTGTGGCTTTCTTTCAGTGTCAGATAATTCTGCATGTTTCAGTCTTTACCAGCACCAGAACTTCACCTTGTGCTTTTGTGGTTTTCCCCATTGCAATCGTAGAACTCATCTCCCGTACTTTGTCTTCTTTGTCCCCTGGGGTTTCCAGTGCTTTTTGTCTTTTGCACTTTGGGTTTTTTCTTCATGCTGAGTTTTTTAATTAACATGTTGTGGATCTGTCTGTTGCATTTTGGGTCCAGTGTAAGAAAGCTGGGTGCCTCAGATTTCCTCAAAACCTAATCCTAGCTTAACTGTTCAATACAGGGATCTTTTGCCGGGTAATAGTGTCCAGTAGCACATTGCACAGATTTCTTTTGTGCCCTGGTTTTCTTTTAAATGACGTTTATTGGCCATAACACATTTTTATTGAACATTCAGGTATATTGTTAAAAAATTTAGTAGAGGCTTTTGGTTTTATGCAATCCTGTGCTTCATCACTACACCACAATAAGTGACACTAAACAGACACAATCTTATTTTATTTTTAGTGTCTTCAAAGTGGTTTTGTCAAAATATCTTAGCACTGATTAATTTTGTTAATAAACAACTGTACCTTTAATTTATGGAGTTCCACAGGGCTACATTTGTGCCCCACTTTGCTAATATACCATGCATAGAGTAGGATGCAGTTCACAAAGAGGCCAGTGCCAATAAATTTGGCAGTTGATCATAGGAAGGTTTTCCTTCGAGATTGAGGAAGGGAGGGAGGGAGGGATGGTGGAGGCAAGAGGTGTTTCTCTGAAATTATCAACTGAATCTTTTTTTCAAGGTAATCACTGTAGCTTTAATGCCATCCAGGAAGGTATATAAAGAAATGTGGACTCACCAGTGAAGACAGGACACTCCTGTCCTTCAACCAGTGAAGCCACTTACACTGCTGAGAGCTCTCATCAACACAATCATGAGGATGGTAACAACATTATCTCGTATCTTGTAATGGATAACGCTTCAGACGTGACCATGTTCACCCTGTCTGGATTCAATGGTATGATAAAGTACAGATTTACTTTATTTGCTCTCACCTTTGTTTGTTACTGTGTGATTGTTCAGGTAAATGTGACCCTCATTGTGGCAATTATCGTGGATAAAAGCCTTCATGAACCCATGTATATCTTTCTCTGCAACCTCTGCATCAACTCACTTTATGGGACAGCAGGTTTTTACCCCAAATTTCTGATAGATATTCTGTCGACCTATCACGTCATCTCTTATGCAGGATGCCTCGTGCAGAGTTTGGTGGTGAACTCCTCAGCATGTGCTGATTTTTCTTTTTTGGCACTCATGGCCTATGACAGATATGTTGCTATCTGTCAACCTCTGGTGTATCACTCTGTGATGAATCCTCAGAGAATGTGTCTGCTTGTGTTTGCTGCTTGGATTCTTCCAGTGGGTCAATTGCTCATAACTACAATGTTAACATCAACTCTGAGGTTATGTGGCTCGCAGATATCAAGAATATATTGTGTTAACTATGTCATACGTAGTTTAGGATGTACTCCCTCGATAACAACTGTATTTTCTCCTGCTTTCACAATCACATTTTATTTCTGTCATTTTCTGTATGTCATTTACTCTTATTTCTATATCATGAAAACATGCCTAACACGTAAAGAAGAAAGGATGAAATTTATGCAAACATGTTTGCCACATTTATCATCTTTGATTATTGTAATTGTATGTTTACTATTTGATCTGTTGCATATGAGATTTGACTCTGGAAAGTTATCAGAAGATGCCCGTAATTTTATGGCAATACAGTTTCTGCTCTTTCCTCCACTAATTAATCCTTTAATCTATGGTATAAAACTGACACCCATCAGAAACAGAATTCAAAGTTTTCTATGCCTGAAAAGTTTGTAGTAATTTCTTGAGAAGTTCTGCAGAGAGAAAATGTGTGTTTTTCACTTTTAAAAATCTCTTCTAAGTTCCTTTACTCACAACCCTTCACTCATATTTTGGGATATATAATGCAGTAATTGTTGACTGAAATTTCACGTGGGGGACTGAAGTGGTCAGTCCATTGATAATATTTTGTTTTTGAAATGAAAAGAATAAAGTAGTAACATGAATTCATCTAACACTACAGTGTTGCTTTTTATTTACCTTGAGTCCGGTACCTCCCTTTTGCATATTTTGATTTTTGTTGTGTGTGGTGCTTTTTATGCTTAATTTTTATTTACAGTTGAATTAATCCTTTGTATTTATTTATTTTGTTCTCTATAATAATCTTTCTATATGAAAGCTATTTGGGGTACAGACAGTCCAGTCTGTGGGGGACTGGGCTGAGAGGTTAAGGGTTCTTCGTTCATGCCCCAGTGCAGACAAAACTTGGTACGTGTTCTGGTAGGAAGATACCTTCAGAGTACTGTTAAGGTACCCTCAAGCAAGGTAGAGAAACCCCAAATTGTCACATCGGGGCCTTGCGATGAACTGGCCTTGCCCCGATCTAAATGCACCAGTGACTTCCCTGTGAACCTGAAAGGAGACATGCCATGCATAAAAATGGTTTGGTATATGTGCCTTTGTCATATAATTGACATAATTTCACAGGAGGTGTGTTTATGTTTTGAAATAATAACCTCATGTAAGAGTTAAAAATGAAACTTCATTGTATTTATTTGCAAGTTATAATCAACACTATGAAGCAGAATGTTTCTATTTAGAGTTTGGATCATTTTTATGTAATCATGTTATCATATCGTGCCAGACAGATATGCACTTTGATGTTCATAATTGTAACTAGTTTAAATTCATGTTTTTCTACTGCATATTAAGGGTTAGGGTTTTGGGTAGATGTAGGTTGTGTTTGTATATATTTATGTATGAACATATTACTGCATAACATGTGTCTGTATGTAGCTGTATAATTTAAATTTCTTTCACATTATGCTTGGAAAGATTGCACAATAAAATATTGAGAGGATATCAATTCATGGGAAGAAAAGAAAAATCCCAACTTTCAGTTTAAGCAAACAGTATCCAGTATCCATTTATATCTATGTCGATGGAAGGATTGTATTTTTTTCACCAAAGTAGAATTCAGAGATTTTCTCCAAACATTGGGCCAGATTCAGGAAGCGTTCTTACGAACAAATTTGTTCTTAAGTCCCACTTACGAACAGTTGACGAAGATTGTGGCATTCACCAATTTCTTCTTATCCTGGATTTATTCGTAGGTAAGAACAAATCCTACGAACACTCAGGAGTACTCTTGCGCACATTTCAGTGCCGACATGTTGGCATGGTTGTGTTTCTTCTCTTGTGCAGTTCAATAAAATTCAATATTACAATGATAATTCTGTTATATTTATTTATTTATTTGTTTATTTCCTATTTTTGGTGATTTACGGAGAATTTTAAAATTATGTAAATGTGCCAATGACTTAACATTAATCAACCAAATTGGAAACCATGCCAAAACTGTCTTTTATTTGATTTTATCTTGATTTATTTTATTAGGGGATCGAGGATATGCCCTGGCTCCCTGGTTGTTGACACCACTGACCAACCCTCAGACTCCACAGGAAATTTTATTCAATCAGATGCATGCGCGCAGTCGCTCCACCATTGAACGCACCATCGGCATGTTAAAGGGGCGCTGGATGTGTTTGGACACAGAGCCACAACCTCGTGAGGATGTGCGTCCTGACGCAATGATGGGGCCAGACTGCAGGCACGCGGTTCACGTTCGAGCGCGATTAATTGCCCGTTTGTGAATAAAATGCATTATTGTCACAATCCGAACACAGCTTTTACACGTTTATTTTTTTTTACATTCTTCTTTTTTTACATTCTCGTTGATTTCTTTAAGCGTGTTGGCTATAGTCATCAGGGTTGAGGCAATTTTATCAAGCGTGTTAGCCATCCTTTCTTGATTGTTCAACACGGCGTCAGAAATCAGGCGTGGAGAGGCAAGCTTTGGGCATTTTGCTGCTTTTTGCTCCGTCTACAGGGTCCTGCTGCAGTTCCTTTTATGGGCATTAGTGGGCGGTGACTTATGCTAATCGTATGTTAATTAGACTCACCTGGCACGCGCTTTCAACTTACGAACAGATGGCATTCATCAATCTAAGAACACAGCTGCGAACAATTCTGGGGCTTACGAACGCGTTGATGAATCCGACGTAGGGTTTTCTTAAAAAACTTCTTAAGGACAACTTAAGAAAGAATCTAAGAAGATTCGTAAGAACATATTGGTGAATCGGGCCCTGAATCTGGCCCATTGATTGTTAACATAAAGTCTGGCTTCATGTATGCAAAAGTGGCAGTTGCTGCATCAGAGAGTAGCTTCTCCAAATTGAAGCTGATTAAAGCATACCTGAGAAATGAGTGAGACCTTCTGTGATGAATTCTCAGAGTTTCTGCTCTTGTGTTTGCTGCTTGGATTCTTCCCATGGCTCAGTTTATTGTGATCACAGTATCAACATCAACTCTCAGGTTATGTGGCTCACAGATTTCAAGAATATATTGTATTAACTATGTCGTACGTAGATTAGTCTGTCAAACTTCCATTACAACTGTCATTTTTTCTGCTTTCATCATCACATTTTATTGCTGTCATGTTCTCCTCGTCATTTACTCCTATTTCTATATCATGAAAACATGCCTAACATCCAAGGAGGATAGGAGGAAATTTATACAAACATGTTTGCCCCATATATCGTCTTTGATAGTTGTAATTGTATGTTTGCTTTTTGATTTGTTGCATATGAGATTTGACTCAGGAAAGTTATCAGAAAGTGCTCGAAATTTTATGGCAATACAGTTCCTGCTCTTTCCTCCACTAATCAATCCTTTAATCTATGGTATGAAACTGACACCGATCAGAAACAGAATTCAAAGTTTTCTATGTAGAAAAAGTTATTAATTAAAAAAATGTTCTGAAGAGAATAAAAATGTTCTTTCAGAAAGTTTTCTTTTTTAATGTGCCATATTACACCAATCCTATACTCGTATTTCCGAAACTGATATTTCACAAAGTAGTGTGAGGTGGTCAGTCTATTGACAATTTAAGAAATGAGCAAAAATAACAAGTTACAAAGTTTGAGTAGACAAGACAACAGAAATAGAGGAAACTTTCCATAGTACTGCTCAAACTATATTCATGAAATATCATCTATTAATTGTTTTCTTGAGTTTACATTTGGGTTCTGTTGAGCATATTATTCCTAAAAATTAACAAATAAGCTGCATGTTTTACATTGTGCAATATAACCCTTAAGACCCTCTGAAAGACCAGGCGTAGTTGTTGGAACCACATTTAATGAGTAAAATGGGAAGTTCTCCCTTAACTGGTATTTCTAAAAATCTTGGTTAGCTGGGTACATTATGTAAATGCCTTATTTTGCTTTCTAGGTTTGCTCATAAAAAAGGCTGGAACAGTTTCTGCCTGGACCACGTCAGAAGTGACAGACAAGAAAATTTATTCAGAAAAGATAATGAAACATAAACCATCTCGCGTAAGTTTAAAGGGCGCAGGCTTGGTGTGAAGAAGCACAATGAGGAAGTGGATCAGAACCAACACATCGTGTCCAAGATAGTAACCTGCATTAAATTCTGTGGAGCTTTTGAGCTGGCCCCAGATAAACCAGGGCTTTTCAGAGACTTAATCATTGTGGCCTCTGTAACATTAAATTTGTGTTTTCTAACCACCCAGTGAGATGTTTTCAGCTTTTAACTCAAAAGAGGACACAATTACATTTTTAAAAATTGTTAATTCTTTCTATTATTTATCATGCCACAGCTATGTGATACTATCCTGAGTTTGAAGAGTAGATCTCTTCTCAAGCACCTTGTCAGTGCCACTCTGTGACAAGGAGACCTGTTCGTTCTCCATTCTGTCCAGTTCCTGAAAGCACTGGAAACCACTGTGGAGGCCCGTCCTATGCTGAACAAGGCTAAGCTCAGAACAGAGCTATCCCTCATCTACGAGAACGTGGAGTTCAGGACTTGCACGGCACTGATTTGTTACAATTTTAACAGAGAACAAACTTCAGGTCATGTTCATTGAGACTGTTTTCAAGATTTTTGTAACAACAGCCGTGACCACAATAAAGTCAGAGAGCTGCTTCTCTACTCTAAAGAGATCAAGACTTTCCTGAGGACCACCATAACACAGGATCACCTGAATGCTTTGGCCATGCTGTCTGTGGAGAAAGAACGCAGAAAGAAAAGGCTCACTGAGAGCTTTGCCACTCAGTAGGATGGAAGGGCAAATTTCATGTAGCATATAACATATCAAATAGATGGACACACACACAGACACACCTTTGTATAAGGTTGACCACAGCACAACAGGCCATCCAGAAAGCAAAATATTTGATATTTTCTGGTGTGTTTACAAATATTATTGAGTACACATCTGTTATGATTATTTTTTTTGTCTTTTTCTTCCAGTTTGTTTCTAAACATGCTTCTGCTACATACAATAAAAAGTATCTTAAGTAATATTATTGGCCAAAAAATATTTACTAATTCACAGAGCACTGATATTCAGCAATTTAAGTTAAATTGCTTGGGGACAGTTATTAAATCTGACATCACATGCTGACTTCAAAGGCCCACCAACAGTAGTTTAAACTCCCCTTTAAAATCATGTCTTAAAATTGAAAACACCCCTTTGAAATTGTGGGAGTGAGCCAAAATGTCCATACTAAGAAAGAATGTCCTCACTTTGCAAGCTGATCATGTATATTGATACTCAGTATGTCATATGTAAAAGAACACACAAACACCAACATGCAAGACAAAGATGATTTTTCTCTGCACACACCAACCAAATTTTCTTTTGGCAATTGACCACCAAGATTTTACTGTAGTACTATTGACAGTCCCAATTTTCATCATGGTCATTTTTGACTACTGGCTGTTCCGGTGTTTCAAGGACGTTCCATTATATACACCAGGGGTGGGGAACCCTTTTCATATCGAGGGCCATTTTAATTTTTATAAAGTCCTCCGAGGGCCATACTATTATGAACACATACCTAGGGATGCAAAAAAAAGACAAAAAAAAAAAGTCTATAACCACTGTGTTACTAAGTCTCATGATTGCTGCATTTGAGTTTGAATTATTTATTTAGCACACATGCATATAAAATCACCAAAAAAATATAATAAAATATGTTTTCATGATCATACAAAACAATAAAAAGAGGTGCAGAGTTGAGGCAAGAGACCCGTAAGGGCCTGTTCGAGGCCTCTACTCACAAAAACTGCAATACAACAAGATAATCAAGAAAATAAATGAAAAAGAAAGAAAGATAAAGACAATAATAACAACAACTAGAAAGCACTCGGAGAGCGCAGACCTCCGCCAAGCGCAACAATTCCTGGCATATTGTGATTTCCACCATAAATATTAGTCCCACATATACTTTGACTACATATTTAGATTCCTTGACCATAAAAACATACCGTTAGCCACTGGAATCATAACAATATATGTCTTAGTTCAATAGTTATTCACGAAAAAAAATTCACGCTTTGAAACAATTTTACTTTGTACGGCACGAGCGCCTCAGCGGCGGCTACGAGGCACGTTCACGTGAGGTTTCAGCTTCGTGGCTATTAATTCACTCACCACAAAACTTGCACGCGTAATATTCTCTCTGTCGGTACATGGTCGTGTGAAAGCTGCTTGTTGAGCCTCCAAACTCCGGTGAAGAGCGTTAATTTTATCCAAACTCATCTGTCCTTTCAACTCGTCGAGTTTAGCGTGTTTAGCTAAGCATTTTTCGTCCGTGTCAATCAGTCCAGCCCACTACGTACATCACATGCTGTGTTCACTGACCCTGACCTTGACTCGGACATAACATAACCGTCTGTTTTATCTCAGAAAACGGGAAAATATTTCCTCGTTACGAAAGAAATTTCAGGATACGAAAGGCAAAAATACGCTACCGCTGCTACTCGCAGCTCGCGGAGTTTAGCGAACACTGTATAAGTGCACATATAAAATATAAAAATCTTATTGCGTTGCGGGCCGGTAGAAATGGTCTCGTAGGCCGTATACGGCCCAGAGGCCGGAGGTTCCCCACCCCTGATATACACTGATAAATGGGGCGCCACAGGGTTTGATTCTTTCACCTCTCTTCTTCTGGTTACATACTTGCAATGGGACATTTTGAATGCCAAGCTGTCAAAATGATTGGGCGACCAACGGCATTCAAAATTTTGTCATTTGATGGCTCACACAAAATCTATTAGCTATAACTATTTTAAATTCTACAAAAAAATAATACTGAAAAATTTGGTCTAGGTTTTTTGCGCAATACTGTACTTCACCACTAAACCACAATAAGTGAGACTGAACAGATAAATATTATTTAATTTTTTAGTGTTTTCAAAGTGGCTTTGTCTAAATGTCTCATAACTTATTACATTCTGTTAATATGGAACTGTGCCCTTAGTTTGTGGAGTTCCACAGGGCTACATTCATGCCTCATTTTGCTAATGTACTGTGCTGAGAGTAGGATGGAATTCTAAAGGAGGCCAGCACCCCCATATTTTCAGCAGTTGATTGAAGTCAGGGTTTCCTTTGAGACAAAAGGAAGGAAGGTGGAGTCAAGTGGTGTTTCTCTGAAGTGCTCCACTGAATCCTTTTTTTTAAAGGTAATGACTGTAGCTTTAATGCCATCCAGGAAGGTATATAAAGAAATGTGGACTCACCAGTGGAGACATGACACTCATGTCCTTCAACCAAGGAAGCCGCTTACAATGCTGAGAGCTCTCATCAACACAATCAAGAGGATGGTAACAACATTATCTCATATCTTGTAATGGATAACGCTTCAGACGTGACCATGTTCACCCTGTCTGGATTCAATGGCATTATAAATTTCAGATTTACTTTATTTGCTCTCACCTTTGTTTGTTACTGTGTGATTGTTCAGGTAAATGTAACCCTCATTTTGACGATAATAATGGATAAAGGTCTTCATGAACCCATGTATATCTTTCTTTGCAACCTCTGCATCAACTCACTTTATGGGACAGCAGGTTTTTATCCCAAATTTCTGATAGATATTCTGTCGATCTCTCACGTCATCTCTTATGCAGGATGCCTCGTGCAGAGTTTGGTTGTGAACTCCTCAGCATGTGCTGTTTTTTCTTTTTTGGCACTCATGGCCTATGACAGATATGTGGCTATATGTCAACCTCTGGTGTATCACTCTGTGATGACCATTCAGAGAATTTGTCTGCTTGTGTTTGTCGCATGGATTCTTCCAGTGGGCCAATTGCTCATAACTATAATGTTAACATCAACTCTGAGGTTATGTGGCTCGCAGATATCAAGAATATATTGTGTTAACTATGTAATACGTAGATTAGAATGTACTCCCTCGATAACAACTGTATTTTCTCCTGCTTTCACGATCACATTTTATTTCTGTCATATTCTGTATGTCATTTACTCTTATTTCTATATCATGAAAACATGCCTAACATGTAAAGAAGAAAGGATGAAATTTATGCAAACATGTTTGCCACATTTATCATCTTTGATTATTGTGATGATATGTTTACTATTTGATCTGTTGCATATGAGATTTGACTCTGGACAGTTATCAGAAGGTGCCCGTAATTTTATGGCAATACAGTTTCTGCTCTTTCCTCCACTAATTAATCCTTTAATCTATGGTATAAAACTGACACCCATCAGAAACAGAATTCAAAGTTTTCTATGCCTGAAAAGATTGTAGTAATTTCTTGAGAAGTTCTGCAGAGAGAAAATGTGTGTTTTTCGCTTTTAAAAATCTCTTCTAAGTTCCTTTACTCACAACCCTTCACTCATATTTTGGGATATATAATGCAGTAATTGTTGACTGAAATTTCACATGGGGGGCTGAGGTGGTCAGTCCATTGATAATATTTTGTTTTTGAAATGAAAAGAATAAAGTAGTACCATGAATTCATCTAACACTACAGTGTTGCTTTTTATTTACCTTGAGTCCGGTACCTCCCTTTTGCATATTTTGATTTTTGTTGTGTGTGGTGCTTTTTATGCTTGATTTTTATTTACAGTTGAATTAATCCTTTGTATTTATTTATTTTGTTCTCTATAATAATCCTTCTATGTGAGAGTTATTTGGGGTGCAGACAGTCCAGTCTGTGGGGGACTGGGCTGAGAAGTTAAGGGTTCTTTGTTCATGCCCCAGTGCAGACAAAACTTGGTACGTGTTCTGGTAGGAAGATACCTTCAGAGTACTGTTAAGGTACCCTCAAGCAAGGTAGAGAAACCCCAAATTGTCACATCGGGGCCTTGCGATGAACTGGCCTTGCCCTGATCTAAATGCACCAGTGACTTCCCTGTGAACCTGAAAGGAGACATGCCATGCATAAAAATGGTTTGGTATATGTGCCTTTGTCATATAATTGACATAATTTCACAGGAGGTGTGTTTATGTTTTGAAATAATAACCTCATGTAAGAGTTAAAAAATGAGAACTTCATTGTATTTATTTGCAAGTTATAATCAACATTATGAAGCAGAATGTTTCCATTTAGAGTTTGGATCATTTTTATGTAATCATGTTATCATATCGTGCCAGACAGATATGCACTTTGATGTTCATAATTGTAACTAGTTTAAATTCATGTTTTTCTACTGCATATTAAGGGTTAGGGTTTTGGGTAGATGTAGGTTCTGTGTTTGTATATATTTACGTATGAACATATTACTGCATAACATGTGTCTGTATGTAGCTGTATAATTTACATTTCTTTCACATTATGCTTGGAAAGATTGCACAATAAAATATTGAGAGGATATCAATTCATGGGAAGAAAAGAAAAATCCCAACTTTCAGTTTAAGCAAACAGTATCCAGTATCCATTTATATCTATGTCGATGGAAGGATTGTATTTTTTTCACCAAAGTAGAATTCAGAGATTTTCTCCAAACATTGTTTACAATGTTCCCTCTAATTTTTCATGTGTCTGAGCAGACACACAAGCTCCCTGAGCACACTGAGGACCACTGTGAGCAACATCAGATGGGTACGCTGTGGCCACACACCAGTATCATGCTTGTTTAAAACCTTGGATCATAGCAAGTTACATGGCTTATTAAAAGAATCAAATGACAGCAGCACATAAAATGAAAAAGACAAAAATCTTGTTGTTCATGAGATGTGTACTAGTTATATGTGAGAGTCCTGCTTTGGCCTGTGAAAAAATCTCACTCAGTTTCACCGCTTGTTCTTCTATTTGCACATACTCCGACAGCCATTCCATCTTAAAAGAACCGCATTTCTTTTTTACTTTGGCTTGATGAGTGGATGTGATACATTGTGTCCAAGATAATAGACTGCATTAAATTCTGTGGAGCTTTTGAGCTGGCCCCAGATAAACCAGGGCTTTTCAGAGACTTAATCATTGTGGCCTCTGTAACATTAAATTTGAATTTTCAAACCACCCAGTGAGATGATTTTAGCTTTTAACTCAAAAGAGGACACAATTACATTTTTAAAAATTGTTTATTCTTTCTATTATTTATCATGCCACAGCTGTGTGATACTATCCTGAGTTTGAAGAGTAGATCTCTTCTCAAGCACCTTGTCAGTGCCACTGTGACAAGGAGACCTGTTCATTCTCCATTCTGTCCAGTTCCTGAAAACACTGGAAACCACTGTGGAGGCCCGTCCTATGCTGAACAAGGCTAAGCTCAGAACAGAGCTATCCCTCATCTACGAGAACGTGGAGTTCAGGACTTGCACGGCACTGATTTGTTACAATTTTAACAGAGAACAAACTTCAGGTCATGTTCATTGAGACTGTTTTCAAGATTTTTGTAGCAACACCCATAACCACAGAAGTCATAGAGCTGCTTCTCTACTCTAAAGAGATCAAGACTTTCCTGAGGACCACCATAACACAGGATCACCTGAATGCTTTGGCCATGCTGTCTGTGGAGAAAGAATGCAGAAAAATCTCCGACTTCAAGGAAAGGCTCACTGAGAGCTTTGCCACTCAGTAGGATGGAAGGGCAAATTTCATGTAGCATATAATATACAATAGATGGACACACACACACACACAGAAGCACACCTTTGTATAAGTTTGACCACAGCACAGGTCATCCAGAAGGCAAAATATCTGACATTTTGTGGTATGTTCAGAAATAATATTGAGTACGCATCTGTTATTATTTGCCATCGTTTTTCTTGTCTGTTTCTTTCAATTTGTTTCTAAACATGCTTCTGCTACATGCAATTTAATTATCGAATAAAAATATCTCAAGTAATATTATTGGCTAAAAAAACATTTACTAATTCACAGAGCACTGATATTCAGCAATTTATGTTAAATTGATTGGGGACAGTTATTAAACCTGACACTGCATTTCGTTGCCTTGTACTTGTGACATGTACTTGTGACATGTGTAATGACAATAAAGTTGAATCTAATCTAATCTAATCACATGCTGACTTCAAAGGCCCACCAACAGTAGTTTAAACTCCCCTTTAAAATCATGTCTTAAAATTGAAACACCCCTTTGAAATTGTGGGAGTGAGCCAAAATGTCCATACTAAGAAAGAATGTCCTCACTTTGCAAGCTGATCATGTATATTGATACTCAGTACGTCATATGTACAACACACAAACACCAACATGTAAGACAAAGAAGTTTTTTTCTCTGCACACATAAACCAAATTTTATTTTGGGAGTTGACCACCACGATTTTACTGTAGTACTATTGACAGTCTGGATTTTCATCATGGTCATTTCTGAATACTGGTTGTTCCTGTGGTTCAAGGACGTTCCATTATATATACTGATAAATGGGGGCTCCACAGGTTTTGATTGTTTCATGTCACACCTGCGGGCGAACCCGCCCTTGTGTCCTCGCTCACTCCGCGCACCTGTGGCAAATCTGTAATCATGAGCCCTTTTATTTCCCTGCGCTACGCTGCCTCCCTGCCAGATTGTCCTCTGTGTTTCCACATGACTTTCCAGCGTTTTCCTGCCGGCCTGTTTGCCTGGTTCCGACCCTGCCTGTTCCTGACGACTCTGTTCTGCCGTTTCCCCGGTATATCCTGTCTGCCTTCTGTTCCTGTTAATCAAGCTGTGTTCAACCGAACTCTGGTGTCGCTCTTGGGTTCTCGTCTGCTGCCTGACAGTTTCACCTCTCCTCTTCTGGTTACATACTTCCAATGGGACATTTTGAATGCCAAGCTGTCAAAATGATTGGCCCAACGCAGTGAGATTAAGTTCAGAAGTAATTAAACCATGCCACTGAAAAATTTGGTTTTGGTGTTTTGTGCAATCCTGTGCTTCATCACTAAACCGCAATAAGTGAGACTGAACAGATAAATATTTTTTAGTGTTTTCAAAGTGTATTTTTCTAAAGGTCTAATAAATTATTAAAGTTCTGTTAATATAGAACTGTGCCTTTAGTTTGTGGGGTTCCACAGGGCTACACTAATGCCTCACTTTGCTAATGTACTATGCTTAGGGTAAAATGCAGTTCACAAGGAGGCCAGCACCCCTGATATTCAGCAGTTGGTCGAAGGCAGGTTCTCCTTTGAGACTACTGAGGGGGGATGGTGGAGTCAAGTGGTATTTCTTTGAAATCCTCCACTGAATCTTTTTTTTTTTTTTTTTTTAAAGGTAATGACTGTAGCTTTAATGCCATCCAGGAAGGTATATAAAGAAATGTGGACTCACCAGTGGAGACATGAGACTCCTGTCCTTCAACCAGGGAAGCCGCTGACAATGCTGAGAGCTCTCATCAACACAATCATGAGAATGGTAACAACATTATCTCATATCTTGTAATGGATAACGCTTCAGACGTGACCATGTTCACCCTGTCTGGATTTAATGGTATTGTAAATTACAAATTTACTTTATTTGCTCTCACCTTTGTTTGTTACTGTGTGATTGTTCAGGTAAATGTAACCCTCATTTTGACAATAATAATGGATAAAGGTCTTCATGAACCCATGTATATCTTTCTTTGCAACCTCTGCATCAACTCACTTTATGGGACAGCAGGTTTTTACCCCAAATTTCTGATAGATATTCTGTCGACCTCTCACGTCATCTCTTATGCAGGATGCCTTGTGCAGAGTTTGGTTGTGCACTCATCAGTTTGTGCTGATTTTTCCATTTTAGTGCTGATGGCCTATGACAGATATGTTGCTATATGTCAACCTCTGGTATATCACTCTGTGATGAATCCTCAGAGAGTTTCTGCTCTTGTGTTCGCTGCTTGGATGCTTCCACTGACTCAGTTGATTGTGATCACAGTATCAACATCAACTCTCAGGTTATGTGGCTCACAGATATCAAAACTTTACTGTGTTACCTATGTCATACGTAAATTACAATGTTCATCTTCCATTTCAACTGTAATCTTTCCTGCTTTTATCATCACATTTTATTCCTGTCATGTTCTCCTCGTCATTTACTCTTATTTCTATATAATGAAAACATGCCTAACATCCAAAGAGGATAGGAGGAAATTTATACAAACATGTCTGCCCCATGTATCATCTTTGATTGTTGTAATTGTATGTTTGCTTTTTGATTTGGTACATATGAGATTTGACTCAGGAAAGTTATCAGACAACGCCCGCAATTTCATGGCAATACAGTTTCTGCTCTTTCCTCCACTAATCAATCCTTTAATCTATGGTATAAAACTGACACCAATCAGAAACAGAATTCAAAATTTTCTCAGCAAAAAAATCTAATCTGAAAAAATGTTCTGCAGAGAAAAAAAAACCTCTTTGAAATAATCTCTTATCCTTCTTAATGTGCCATATTACATTAACAACAGTAAGACCCTGATCTTATTCTCATGTTTCTTTAACTGAGGTGGTCAGTCTATTGACAATAATTTATTTAAGAAATGAATAACACAGATTAAGTAGACAAGACATGAATGTCCCAGGCTTGGTGTGAAGAAGCACAATCAGGAAGTGGATCGGAACCAACACATCGTGTCCAAGATAAGAGACTGCATTAAATTCGGTGGAGCTTTTGAGCTGGCCCCAGATAAACCAGGGCTTTTCAGAGACAGTCATTGTGGCCTCTGTAACATTAAATTTGTTTTCTAAGCACCCAGTGAGATGATTTTAGCTTTTACTCTTATTTCTATATAATGAAAATATGCCTAACATCAAAGGAGGATAGGAGGAAATTTATACAAACATGTTTGCCCCATGTCTTGTCTTTGAGTGTTACCATCATATTTTTGCTTTTTGATTTGTTGCATATGAGATTTGACTCTGGAAAGTTATCAGAAAGTGCTCGAAATTTTATGGCAATACAGTTTCCATTCTTTATTCCACTAATCAATCCTTTAATTCATGGTTTAAAACTGACACCAATCAGAAAGATAATTCAAAGTTTTCTGTATAGAAAAAGTTATTAATTTATAAAATGTTCTGCAGAGAATAAAAAAATTATTTCAAAATTTCTTAAAAGTTCTCTTTTTTCAATGTGCCAAATTACACCAACAATAGAGAGATCTTGATCCTATACTCATATTTCTTGAACTGAAATTCCACAAAGTAGTGTGAGGTGGTCAGTCTATTGACAATCATTTAAGAAATGAGCAATAATAACAAGTTACAAAGTTTAAGTAGACAAGACAACAGAAACAGGAAACTTTCTTTTGTACTGCTAAAACTCTGTTAATAAAATATTATGTATGAATTGTTTTCTTGAGTTTACATTGAAAAATTTACATTTAGGTTCCGTTTTAATGTGCGTATTGTTTCTAAAAATGAACAAATGAGCTGCATGTTTTACATTGTGCAATATAACCCTTAAGAGATCACTTCCAAAGAGCATTTTGTTTGTTGGAACTATAGTTTCAAAGAGTACAATGGGAAGTTCTCCCTTAACTGGTATATCAAAAAATCTTGGTTAGCTGGGTTATTATTATGTAAATGCCTTATTTTGCTTTCTAGGTTTGCTCATAAAAAAGGCTGGAACAGTTTCTGCCTGGACCACGTCAGAAGTGACAGACAAGAAAATTTATTCAGAAAAGATAATGAAACATAAACCATCTCGCATAAGTTTAAAGGGCGCAGGCTTGGTGTGAAGAAGCACAATGAGGAAGTGGATCAGAACCAACACATCGTGTCCAAGATAGTAACCTGCATTAAATTCTGTGGAGCTTTTGAGCTGGCCCCAGATAAACCAGGGCTTTTCAGAGACTTAATCATTGTGGCCTCTGTAACATTAAATTTGTGTTTTCTAAGCACCCAGTGAGATGATTTTAGCTTTTACTCTTATTTCTATATAATGAAAATATGCCTAACATCAAAGGAGGATAGGAGGAAATTTATACAAACATGTTTGCCCCATGTCTTGTCTTTGAGTGTTACCATCATATTTTTGCTTTTTGATTTGTTGCATATGAGATTTGACTCTGGAAAGTTATCAGAAAGTGCTCGAAATTTTATGGCAATACAGTTTCCATTCTTTATTCCACTAATCAATCCTTTAATTCATGGTTTAAAACTGACACCAATCAGAAAGATAATTCAAAGTTTTCTGTATAGAAAAAGTTATTAATTTATAAAATGTTCTGCAGAGAATAAAAAAATTATTTCAAAATTTCTTAAAAGTTCTCTTTTTTCAATGTGCCAAATTACACCAACAATAGAGAGATCTTGATCCTATACTCATATTTCTTGAACTGAAATTCCACAAAGTAGTGTGAGGTGGTCAGTCTATTGACAATCATTTAAGAAATGAGCAATAATAACAAGTTACAAAGTTTAAGTAGACAAGACAACAGAAACAGGAAACTTTCTTTTGTACTGCTAAAACTCTGTTAATAAAATATTATGTATGAATTGTTTTCTTGAGTTTACATTGAAAAATTTACATTTAGGTTCCGTTTTAATGTGCGTATTGTTTCTAAAAATGAACAAATGAGCTGCATGTTTTACATTGTGCAATATAACCCTTAAGAGATCACTTCCAAAGAGCATTTTGTTTGTTGGAACTATAGTTTCAAAGAGTACAATGGAAGTTCTCCCTTAACTGGTATATCAAAAAATCTTGGTTAGCTGGGTTATTATTATGTAAATGCCTTATTTTGCTTTCTAGGTTTGCTCATAAAAAAGGCTGGAACAGTTTCTGTTCTGCCTGGACCACGTCAGAAGTGACAGACAAGAAAATTTATTCAGAAAAGATAATGAAACATAAACCATCTCGCATAAGTTTAAAGGGCGCAGGCTTGGTGTGAAGAAGCACAATGAGGAAGTGGATCAGAACCAACACATCGTGTCCAAGATAGTAACCTGCATTAAATTCTGTGGAGCTTTTGAGCTGGCCCCAGATAAACCAGGGCTTTTCAGAGACAGTCATTGTGGCCTCTGTAACATTAAATTTGTGTTTTCTAAGCACCCAGTGAGATGATTTTAGCTTTTACTCTTATTTCTATATAATGAAAATATGCCTAACATCAAGGAGGATAGGAGGAAATTTATACAAACATGTTTGCCCCATGTCTTGTCTTTGAGTGTTACCATCATATTTTTGCTTTTTGATTTGTTGCATATGAGATTTGACTCTGGAAAGTTATCAGAAAGTGCTCGAAATTTTATGGCAATACAGTTTCCATTCTTTATTCCACTAATCAATCCTTTAATTCATGGTTTAAAACTGACACCAATCAGAAAGATAATTCAAAGTTTTCTGTATAGAAAAAGTTATTAATTTATAAAATGTTCTGCAGAGAATAAAAAAATTATTTCAAAATTTCTTAAAAGTTCTCTTTTTTCAATGTGCCAAATTACACCAACAATAGAGAGATCTTGATCCTATACTCATATTTCTTGAACTGAAATTCCACAAAGTAGTGTGAGGTGGTCAGTCTATTGACAATCATTTAAGAAATGAGCAATAATAACAAGTTACAAAGTTTAAGTAGACAAGACAACAGAAACAGGAAACTTTCTTTTGTACTGCTAAAACTCTGTTAATAAAATATTATGTATGAATTGTTTTCTTGAGTTTACATTGAAAAATTTACATTTAGGTTCCGTTTTAATGTGCGTATGTTTCTAAAAATGAACAAATGAGCTGCATGTTTTACATTGTGCAATATAACCCTTAAGAGATCACTTCCAAAGAGCATTTTGTTGTTGGAACTATAGTTTCAAAGAGTACAATGGGAAGTTCTCCCTTAACTGGTATATCAAAAAATCTTGGTTAGCTGGGTTATTATTATGTAAATGCCTTATTTTGCTTTCTAGGTTTGCTCATAAAAAAGGCTGGAACAGTTTCTGCCTGGACCACGTCAGAAGTGACAGACAAGAAAATTTATTCAGAAAAGATAATGAAACATAAACCATCTCGCATAAGTTTAAAGGGCGCAGGCTTGGTGTGAAGAAGCACAATGAGGAAGTGGATCAGAACCAACACATCGTGTCCAAGATAGTAACCTGCATTAAATTCTGTGGAGCTTTTGAGCTGGCCCCAGATAAACCAGGGCTTTTCAGAGACTTAATCATTGTGGCCTCTGTAACATTAAATTTGTGTTTTCTAACCACCCAGTGAGATGTTTTCAGCTTTTAACTCAAAAGAGGACACAATTACATTTTAAAAAATTGTTAATTCTTTCTATTATTTATCATGCCACAACTATGTGATACTATCCTGAGCCAATTGAAGAGTAGATCTCTTATCAAGCACCTTGTCAGTGCCACTCTGTGACAAGGAGACCTGTTCGTTCTCCATTTTGTCCAGTTCCTGAAAGCACTGGAAACCACTGTGGAGGCCCGTCCTATGCTGAACAAGGCTAAGCTCAGAACGGAGCTATCCCTCATCTACGAGAACATGGAGTTCAGGACTTGCAGCGCGGCACTGATTTGTTACAGTTTCAACAGAGAAAAAACTTCAGGTCATGTTCACTGAGGCTGTTTTTAAGATTTTTGTAACAAAAGCCGTGACCTCAATAAAGTCAGAGAGCTGATTCTCTACTCTAAAGAGATCAAGACTTTCCTGAGGAGCACCATAACACAGGATCACCTGAATGCTTTGGCCATGCTGTCTGTGGAGAAAGAACGCAGAAAGAAAAGGCTCACTGAGAGCTTTGCCACCCAGTAGGATGGAAGGGCAAATTTCATGTAGCATATAACATATCAAATAGATGGACACACACACAGACACACCTTTGTATAAGGTTGACCACAGCACAACAGGCCATCCAGAAAGCAAAGTATTTGATATTTTGTGGTGTGTTTACAAATATTATTGAGTACACATCTGTTATGATTAGTTTTTCTTGTCTTTTTCTTCCAATTTGGTTCTAAACATGCTTCTGCTATATGCAATTTATTTATTAAATAAAAGTATCTCAAGTCATAATATTGGCTAAAAAACATTTACTAATTCACAGAGCACTGATATTCAGCAATTTAAGTTAAATTGCTTGGGGACGGTTATTAAACCTGACATCACATGCTGACTTCAAAGGCCCACCATCAGTAGTTTAAACTCACCTTTAAAATCATGTCTTAAAATTGAAACACCCCTTTGAAATTGTGGGAGTGAGCCAAAATGTCCTTAATTCCCGAAAATGTCCTCAATTTGCAAGCTGATCGTGTATATTGATAGTATGTCATATGTACAAGAACACACAAACATGTAAGACAAAGATGTTTTTTCTCTGCACACACAGACCAAATTTTCTTTTGGAAGTTGACCACCAAGATTATACTGTAGTACTATTGACAGTCCCGATTTTCATCATGGTAACTTTTGACTACTGGCTGTTCCAGTGGTTCAAGGACGTTCCATTATATACACTGAAAAATGGGGGCGCCACAGGGTTTGATTCTTTCACCTCTCCTCTTCTGGTTACATACTTCCAATTTGACATTTTGAATGCCAAGCTGTTGAAATGATTGGGCGACCAACGGCACTCAAATTTTGATACTATTACTATTAGCTATTACAATTTTATATTAAACAAACAATAATATCGAAAAATATGGTCTAGGTTTTTTGCACAGTACTGGACTTCATCACTAAACCACTAGAGTGGGACCTCTACTTACGAAATTAATTGGTTCCGGAAGTTGTTTCGTAACCTGAAAACTACGTAAGTAGAGATGCGTTTTCCATGTAAATGCCCTAATCCGTTCCAAGCCCCCAAAAATCCGGACATAATTTTTTTTTGTAAATCATAAAAATGCATCAAAACAAGTAACAAATACATGTTACAATTAGATTACCGCACAATAAATGTAGGAATTCAGTGCAAGGCTTCTCCAGGAACAAAATGAACTTTATTACAGGCTAATCTTACATTAGCCTTCATTACTAGCAACGAACGTTAACACTTGTGGTAACACCGCCATCTAATGGACAAACATTCGAACACCCGCAATAAATCGCGGTTACGGCCATATTCTTCGGCGAGATCAACCAAACGCATCCCTTTTTCATGCTTTTCTATTATTTCTTGCTTTGTTTGTATGGACAAAAAAGCTCTCTTCTTCTTTTCTTCTTCACTTTTCTCCATCACTTTCCTGGGGTCCATAGGGAATAAAAGTTAAACGAAGGCGACACTGGGATACATACAAACTTGTACAGATTGACCTCCCTCCTACCCAATGGGATGACAGGAAAATGCTCGGCGATAGCCAGTGGCAGAGCAGCTACAAGCATGTTTGCGTTCGCTAAACTCTGCGAGCTGCGAGTAGCAGAGGTAGCGTATTTTTGCCTTTTGTATCCTGAAATTTCTTTCGTAACAAGTGGAAATATTTTCCCGTTGAGACGTTTCGTAACCTGAAAATTCCGCATGTAGAGACATTCGTAAGTAGAGGTTCCACTGTATATGTGTGACTGAATAGATAAATATTATTTTATTTTTAGTGTTTTCAAAGTGGCTTTGTCTAAATGTCTCATAACTTATTACGTTTTGTTAATATGGAACTGTGCCTTTAGTTTGTGGGGTTCCACAGGGCTACATTCATGCCTCATTTTGCTGATGTACTACGCTGAGAGTAGGATGGAATTCTCAAGGAGGCCAGCACCCCCTAAATTCAGCAGTTGATCGAAGGCAGATTTTCCTTCGAGACTGAGAGAGAGAGGGAAGGTGGAGTCAAGTGGTGTTTCTCTGAAGTGCTCCACTGAATCCTTTTTTTTTATTTTTTTATTTTTAAAGGTAATGACTGTAGCTTTAATGCCATTCAGGAAGGTATATAAAGAAATGTGGACTCACCAGTGGAGACATGACACTCATGTCCTTCAACCAGGGAAGCTGCTTACACTGCTGAGAGCTCTCATTAACACAATCATGAGGATGGTAACAACATTATCTCATATCTTGTGATGGATAACGCTTCAGATGTGACCATGTTCACCCTGTCTGGATTCAATGTAATCATAAATTACAGATTTACTTTATTTGTTCTCACCTTTGTTTGTTACTGTGTGATTGTTCAGGTAAATGTAACCCTCATTTTGACAATAATAATGGATAAAAGTCTTCATGAACCCATGTATATCTTTCTCTGCAACCTCTGCATCAACTCACTTTATGGGACAGCAGGTTTTTACCCCAAATTTCTGATAGATATTCTGTCGACCTCTCACGTCATCTCTTATGCAGGATGCCTTGTGCAGAGTTTAGTTGTGCACTCATCAGCTTGTGCCGAATTTTCCATTTTAGTGCTGATGGCCTATGACAGATATGTGGCTATATGTCGACCTCTGGTGTATCACTCTGTGATGAATCCTCAGAGAGTTTCTGCTCTTGTGTTTGCTGCTTGGATGCTTCCACTGACTCAGTTGATTGTGATCACAGTATCAACATCAACTCTCAGATTATGTGGCTCACAGATATCAAAACTTTACTGTGTTACCTATGTCATACGTAAATTAGAATGTACTTTTTCCATTTCAACTGTAATATTTCCTGCTTTTATCATCACGTTTTATTGCTGTCATGTTCTCCTCGTCATTTACTCCTATTTCTATATCATGAAAACATTCCTAACATCAAAGAAAAACATGGAAAAATGCATGCAAACATGTTTTCCGCATTTATTGTCATTGCTTATTGTTGTTGCATGTTTGCTTTTTGATTTGTTGCATATGAGATTTGACTCAGGAAAGTTATCAGAAAGTGTCCGCAATTTTATGGCAATACAGTTTCTGCTTTTTCCTCCACTAATCAATCCTTTAATCTATGGTTTAAAACTGACACCGATCAGAAACAGAATTCAAAGTTTTCTATGTAGAAAAAGTTATTAATTAAAAAAATGTTCTGAAGAGAATACAAATGTTCTTTCAGAAAATCTGTGTCGAAAAAAGTTTTATGTTTTTAAATTCTGAAAAATAAATTAAAAAATGGAATAAATTCCTTTGTGTTTCCGAATACCATACTTGTCTTTCAGATATCTGTCTCTGTTCACTTTTATAATACAGTATGTTCATGATTGCTCTCACAAGATAGCAATAACTGAAACATAATAAGTCTGTGTTTACCAAAAAAGTAATGAGACCGTCTTCAAAAACTAAACAAACCTACTAAACAACCGAGTAGTAAAGTGTTTTAAAAAGACAACAGATACAGTTTTGAATATACAAATGTATCCGTAAGGTCAATGAGTAATGTCTAACTTTGTTGCAGTATTACAAAAGGAAAATATTAATATTTAAACATCAACATCATTTTTACACCAACAATATTATTTTATTTTTACTTAATAAATAAAAATAAAGCAAAAATAAATAAAATAAAAGCTGCCCCGAGCACAGTTTTATTTTGCCATCGGGTCATTTGATATTGAGGGTCTGCCGAGAACAAGTCTTGATCTGAGTGACCATATACCGTATTTTCACAACCATAAGGTGCACTGTAATAAAAGGCGCAGTCTCAGTTACGGGTGCTATATCTGTATTTAACACATACATAAGGCGCACCGTATTTTTAGGCGCATGCTAAAACACACAGTAAAAAATGACAACGGAAGTAAAACAGTCAGTTTCAACACATTTATTGAACAAAATATTCATTCTTCCGCCACAAAACCATCAAAGTTTTCATCTTCCGTTTTGGAATTAAACAGCTGCTATTTCAATGTCCAACATCCTGAATTCCTCTTCTTCATCATCTGAATCAGACTCACCGAGTTCCACTTCATCGTTGATGCCGGCTTTTGTGAAAGCTCTTACAATACATGAAGACGGTATCATAGCCCATGCGTCTACAATCCACCCGCATATGGTGGCATAACTTGCCCGCCGCTGCCTCATAGATGTGGCTGGACGCGGTTATCTTGTCACAGCAGTAGGTGCGGAAGATGGCCGCCCTCTCCTGGTAATCCGTGGGCAACCGCTGCGCAACAGTTGTCCTTGCGCGTATGGAGAAATGCCGCCTCCTCATAAAGCAAAAACACCAAGACGGACCTCCTTGGAAGTGCTCAATGTCCATTCCTTCAGCAATCGCTTTGGCCTGTTGTCAAATGGTGACAGTAGAGACGCCCCTTCCAGTTGTTCGCTGTACCACAACCAACTGTCCCATTCGGCCTTCCAGCTTGGGCCACCTTGCTTTGTTCCCATGGAAACTCAGCTTCATCTTCCTCAATTCATTCACTTTTTTGTTTTCTCCACTTTCTGACCATGGACTCATTTACATTAAAATGTCTTGCAGCTGCTCGATTGCCATTTTCAGCCGCATATTCGATGGCCTGCAGTTTAAAGTAAGCCTCATACGCGTGGCGCTTGACCGGTTCCATTTTAGGGGGTCCTTACGCATAGGTGTGCTGCTAATCGATGGGCAGAGAGTTTACCGTAGTGCACCCACCAAAGGCGCACAGCAGATTTTGGAACTCAGTCCACACACAAGGCGCTCCATATTATAAGGCGCACCATCGATATTTGAGAAAATCTCAGCGTTTTAGATGCGCCTTATAGTCATGAAAATACGGTAAATTATTTCCATTTAAGTATGCATACTTCCTAGAATAATAATATATTCATATTAACAAAAATATATCTGCAAAATCTCAATTTGTCAGTTGGCTCAGTGTCTGCCTGAGTTGCAATAGTTTACTCGGGGAATTGTGCCAAATGCTAGTTTCTCAGGTGGTGAACAATGGGCCAGATTCACGAAACGTTCTCACGAACAAATTTGTTCTTAAATCCCACTTACGAACATTTTACGAAGATTGTGGCATTCACCAATTTCTTCTTATCCTGGATTTATGCGTTGGTAAGAACAAATCCTACGAACACTCAGGAGTACTCTTACACACATTTCAGTGCCGACATGTTGGCATGGTTGTGTTTTCTTCTCTTGTGCAGTTCAATAAAATTCAATATTACAATGATAATTCTGTCATATTTATTTGTTTATTTCCTATTTTTGGTGATTTATGGAGAATTTTACAATTACGTAAATGTGCCAATGACTTAACATTAATCAACCAAATTGGAAACCATGCCAAAACTGTCTTTTTATTTGATTTTATCTTGATTTATTTTATTAGGGGATCGAGGATATGCCCTGGTTGTTGACACCACTGACCAACCCTCAGACTCCACAGGAGTTTTATTCAATCAGATGCATGCGCGCAGTCGCTCCACCATTGAACGCACCATCGGCATGTTAAAGGGGAGCTGGATGTGCTTGGACACAGAGCCACAACCCCGTGAGGATGTGTGTCCTGACGCAATGAAGGGGCCAGACTGCAGGCACGCGGTTCACGTTCGAGCACGATTAATTGCCCGTTTGTGAATAAAATGCATTATTGTCACAATCCGAGCACAGCTTTTACACGTTTTTTTTTTTTTTTTTTTTTACATTCTTATTTTTTTTACATTCTCGTTGATTTCTTTAAGCGTGTTGGCTATAGTCATCAGGGTTGAGGCAATTTTATCAAGCGTGTTAGCCATCCTTTCTTGATTGTTCAACACGGCATCAGAAATCAGGCGTGGAGAGGCAAGCCTTGGGCATTTTGCTGCTTTTTGCTCTCTCTACAGGGTCCTGCTGCAGTTCCTTTTATGGGCATTAGTGGGCGGTGACTTATGCTAATCGTATGTTAATTAGACTCACCTGGCACGCGCTTTCAACTTACGAACAGATGGCATTCATCAATCTAAGAACACAGCTGCGAACAATTCTGGGGCTTACGAACGCGTTGATGAATCCGACGTAGGGTTTTCTTAAGAAACTTCTTAAGAACAACTTAAGAAAGAATCTAAGAAGATTCTTAAGAACATATTGGTGAATCTGGCCCATTGTTCACATTTTTCCATCCCACCACATGGAATCCCCATCGTGAACATTGCTGCATTGTATGTTGCAATCGTGCTCCTTGTAATGGAATATGCACCATAGAGCCTTAATGACGCTACACTTTTGACACATCATCTTTCCCACCCAATTCTGACTAATAAAAATCTTACAATCTTCTTTTATCCTTTTTGTACAAAACCCTAAATGCTTAAATTACCATTGCCATGGCAACCAGGAGCCAGCTGGGGCTTCAAATACAAGTACCACACCCTAACAAGTCCAGTTGATGCAGAGATCTTACTTGGATAACTATGACCTGAATGATTGAGAATCTACAGAGACATTGGGCCAGATTCACCAATATGTTCTTAAGAATCTTCTTAGATTCTTTCTTAAGTTGTTATTAAGAAGTTTTTTAAGAAAACCCTACGTCAGATTCATCAACGCGTTCGTAAGCCCCAGAATTGTTCGCAGCTGTGTTCTTTTGATTGATTGATGAATGCCATCTGTTCGTAAGTTGAAAGCGCGTGCCAGGTGAGTCTAATTAACATACGATTAGCATAAGTCACCGCCCACTAATGCCCATAAAAGGAACTGCAGCAGGACCCTGTAGAGAGAGCAAAAAGCAGCAAAATGCCCAAAGCTTGCCTCTCCACGCCTGATTTCTGACGCCGTGTTGAACAATCAAGAAAGGATGGCTAACACGCTTGATAAAATTGCCTCAACCCTGATGACTATAGCCAACACGCTTAAAGAAATCAACGAGAATGTAAAAAAAATAAGAATGTAAAAAAAATAAACGTGTAAAAGCTGTGCTCGGATTGTGACAATAATGCATTTTATTCACAAACGGGCAATTAATCGCGCTCGAACGTGAACCGCGTGCCTGCAGTCTAGGCCCCAACATTGCGTCAGGACGCACATCCTCACGGGGTTGTGGCTCTGTGTCCAAACACATCCAGCGCCCCTTTAACATGCCGATGGTGCGTTCAATGGTGGAGCGACTGCGCGCATGCATCTGATTGAATAAAATTGGTGAGTCTGAGGGTTAGGTGGTCAGTGGTGTCAACAACCAGGGCATATCCTCGCTCCCCTAATAAAATAAATCAAGATAAAATCAAATAAAAAGACAGTTTTGGCATGGTTTCCAATTTGGTTGATTAATGTTAAGTCATTGGCACATTTACGTAATTTTAAAATTCTCTGTGAATCACCAAAAATAGGAAATAAATAAATATGACATAATTATCATTGTAATATTGAATTTTATTGAACTCCACAAGAGAAGAAAACACAACCATGCCAACATGTCGCCACTGAAATGTGCGTAAGAGTACTCCTGAGTGTTCGTAGGATTTGTTCTTACCTACGCATAAATCCAGGATAAGAAGAAATTGGTGAATGCCACAATCTTCGTAAAATGTTCGTAAGTGGGATTTAAGAACAAATTTGTTCGTAAGAACGTTTCGTGAATCTGGCCCATTGTGCTGAAGAAGCTGATCAGTGAAGTATGATTGCAGCATTCCACATTCTCATACAGCACCCATCTTTATGACAATGTGCAGCTGCAAACTACTTCAATTTTACAAACTTTACATTGAAGAAGGAACAAAAGGAGAAACACAACTACAAGCGGATGGTCAACAAGGTCCAGGCGCAGGAAAGAACTTCAGTGGGACTCTGAGTTGACAGAGTCTACGGAAGAATAGCCGACCATAACAGTCACAGAAGGCTAGAGCACCCTACCAATCCCCAACACGTCATCGGCATGAGTAAAGTTTCCAAAATTGAGGTGTGGAGGAAACACAAACCACCTGTTACCAGGGTAAATAAGTTGCTCGTAAAATTGTTAAAAATGTTGGTGGAAAAAGGGCAGACACAGAGGTGGTAGTCACTGAATTATTAATGTTATTATGCAGTTTTGCATTATTACAGTTTTGTTGTTTGCATTTCCGTGTCTTCATTGATGAGTTTCTTCTGTGTGCCCTGTGGATACACACCCACAAACACACAGGGCTGGTTGTTTGAATTTCCATGTTTACTATGTCGTGCCACAGCCTCAAAGGTATATAAAGTGACATGTTCACTGCTTAGATCTGGGGTGATCAGCAGCCTCAAGGTTGAATATAATAGACTTTGTAAATGTCCTGTTATTATGACAGATAATACCTCAGTAGTTAACATGTTTACACTGTCGGGGTTAGGTGGGATAACAAACTACAAAATAACTCTGTTTGTCTTCACTTTTCTGTACTACTGTGTGATTTTGCAGGTAAATCTGACGGTTATTTTGACAATTATTGTGGATAAAAGTCTTCATGAACCCATGTATATCTTTCTCTGCAACCTCTGCATTAACGGACTTTATGGGACGACAGGTTTTTACCCAAAATTTCTGATAGATATTCTGTCGACCTCTCACGTCATCTCTTATGTGGGGTGTCTGCTGCAGGCTTTTGTGTTGCACTCGTCAGCTTGTGCTGATTTTTCCATTTTAGTGCTGATGGCCTATGACAGATATGTGGCTATATGTCGACCTCTGGCGTATCATTCTGTGATGAATCCTCAGAGAGTTTCTCTGCTCATCTTTATCACTTGGCTCATTCCATTTTGCTCGTTGTTTTTTAACACAATAACAACATCAAGGTACAGATTATGTGGCTCACACATCCAAAGGATTTACTGTGTGACTTATATGATTGCTAAATTATCTTGTTCTGCCTCTATAGCAAATGCAGTCCTTGCATATATTAATTACATCTTTTATTTTTGCCATTTCAGTGCTGTTGTTTGGTCTTATGTGTATCTTATCCAGAAATGCTTAGGGTCAAAAGAAAGCAGGACTAAATTTATGCAGACATGTCTACCACATTTGTTGTGCTTGCTTACTATGGTCATATGTATGCTTTTTGATTTGCTGTACATGAGATTTGGAACCAAAAATTTACCGGAAAGCGTCCAGAACTTTATTGCAATACAGTTTATCCTCATTCCTCCAATACTTAATCCTTTAATTTATGGGTTTAAATTGCAAAAAATCAGAAGAAGAATACAATATTTTTTGTGGACCAAACATGTATGTATATAAAAATAGAATCATGGCATGTTTGATTGAAAGCTACAGTTTTGACATTTGAATACACAGTCTTAAATAACCTTGTGTTGTGATTTTATTCCATGGCATGATTTTCCTTTATATGTTTGAAGTAAATAATGTTGTTACTGCAACATTATTTACTTAAGTGTGCAACCTACAGCCGTGCAATATAAAGTGGCACTTTTAGACCTGCAGATGTTGAGGAGGAAGGAGAGGAGCACTGCCCCTGACCTTCAGAGTGATCTTTAGGAGACAATGAAAAGTTCATCATTGAGATCTGCACACAGACTACCACTATGATCCTAAACATTCTCTTCTCAGTCCTTGAAAACTATTACTAATTTAAAAAAAAAAAACTAAATCACTAAAAAATCACTAAATCACTAAAAAATGAGATGTGAAATCTGTGGTTAGTGATGATTATAAGTTACTGAAATGTTAATAAAGCATGAGCTGGTGGTTCTCGAGGTCTGATCAGGTGAAAATAATCCTGATTAATACCCAGCAACAGAGACCAAAGGACAGACAACTCAGAAAGCTGCTGTCTTCCTTCCTACGGCAGATCGTGGTTGTTAGTGCCAGACAGGCTCACCTCAGTATGTCAAAAACTACTGATCTACTGGGATTTTCACACACACCCATCTCTGGGGAAGACAGAGAATGGTCCGAAGAAGAGCAGCAGTTGTGTGGATGAAAATGCACATGGAAGGCAGAAGACAATCTCTGACTGCTCAATATGTCAAACCTTGAAGTAGCTGGGCTACAGCAGTTGTATGTTTAAGGTCATTGCCTTGGTGTTAGGTGACCCTTCAGCCCAGTCCAACGTCCTGAGGACTCTGTCTCCTGTAGTTTGGTCTATCCAGCTTTCCCCCCATCAAACCTGACCAGCCTCCTTATCCCAGCTGATGAAAAAACAGCCCCACAGCATGATGCTGCCATCACTTTGTTTCCGCCAAACAGGATGAGGATTAAGAAATACTGCCTGCTATTGTTGTTTGCTTTATTTAGCTTATTTAGCTGGTTAAAAATTATGTAATGTAATAAAAAGAAAATTGGCAGCAGAAACAGCATAGAAATAGAGAATCTACACAGACATAGAAATAGAAAAGTTTAAATAAATTATCATGAAACAAATAAAAGAGCTGTTTGTATATCTTTTAACATCATTGCATGCAGACTGGTATTTGTATTAAATGGCCTGTTTTTTCCTTCTAAAATGAGGTTTGCCATCCAAATTAAATTAGTTTCTTTCTTTATATAAAGTTTTCTGAATGTAGATGGACAGAATCTCAAGACAACAAGAACAATTTTTTGTTCTTTAATGGCACAATAGAAACTGGCATTTCTGCTTTCTTACAGGAGGATTCCTCTTTCAGATGCAGTCTCGGGGTCAGAGAGTGTTAAATGACACTGAGGCATCTGTTCACTCTTGGTGAGAAGTGGCCCCAGGGATCCAGGTAACATTCATAAAACCTCCATTTCAGGCACAAAGAAAGTGCTTTTCAGGTGTACAGACAACAGAGACAATGGGAACAAAAAGGTCTTTTGTCTGGCTGAAAATGAAGCCTTCAACTCCAGATTTCTGCTGCAAAGAAATCCAATCACACCCATGACCGTCACACCAGTGGTTTTAGTTTGACAATTATCTATCGCTCATTCAGCCCTCTTGCTCTGCCAGGGTTGTCCCTCACACCCATCTTCATTCAGTCAGTCTTCTTGCACACGGCCGCCGGCTACTTTGAGCCACTCAGAGACATTTGGGCCCCACTCCTGTAGATCTGGTTTCATGACCAAGAAGGGAGGTAATGAGAGATTCCAGGAATGTAGAAGCCGTGTCAACATTCAGCACTTTCTGCCTGTGCATGAGAGTTTCCTGCAATTAAACACCTTTAACCTACTTTAACTTCTCACTGACTGCAATATAAATGTGAGATAAACTGAAATTCTTCATGTTCAGACAGTCAGTCTACATTTACAAAGGATCATGGGAAATTTTACATTTGAAATTTACAGAAAACACACTAATGATCCATTTAAAAAAAAAAATCCATGTTGTTGTGTTTATTCCCTCTGCACAAATGTTGCTGGACCAATGATGGGAGCGGAACTGTAATGTCGTCAGCGTCAGTACTGTTTTAAATAGAATCAAAGTTGAGCGAAGGGAGGCAGCTGGTGGTGGTGGGGATCTGTACCAGAACATCTACCTTAACGATGCGCACACAGATTTTGCAGCTCTGATGATGGATAACGCCTCTGCTGTCCGGATTTTCACTCTCTCTGGGCTAAATGAGACCATGAATTACAGAATCGCCATCTTCTCAGTCACTTTTCTATATTACTGCGTGGTTCTGTTTGTCAACATCTCCCTCATCGCAATCATCTTCCTCGATGAAAACCTGCATGAGCCCATGTACATCTTTCTCTGCAGCTTCTGCATCAACGGCCTTTACGGGGCCTCAGGATTCTACCCTAAATTCCTCTTTGATCTCCTGTCCTTCTCCCATGAAATCTCATATGAGGGCTGCCTGTTGCAGGCTTTTGTCATGTACTCCTTTGCTTGCTGCGAGATGTCCATCCTGGCCGTCATGGCCTACGACAGATATCTGGCCATATGTCAGCCACTGCAGTACCACTCCTTCATGACCAGAAGGAGGATCTCCGTGCTGGTGTGCTCCTCCTGGCTCCTGCCCCTCTGCATTTTCTCTCTGAGTATTTTTCTGACCTCGACACTGAACCTGTGCGGCTCGAAAATTCAGAAACTCTTCTGTGTGAACTGGGTCATCTACGAACTGGCCTGCTCTGAATCCAACACCCTGGCCAATAACATTATCTCCCATGCCACCACTCTGATTTATGTATTCCACGGGTTTTTCATCATTTGGACCTACATTCACCTTGCCATAACGTGCACTAAATCCAAAGAGGACAGGGTCAAGTTTGTACAAACGTGCATTCCACACTTGGTATCTCTAATCATTTTTCTCTTTGTGATCGTGTTTGATCTGATGTTCACGCGGTTCGGCTCCAATAATCTGCCCAACAGCGTCATTAACCTGATCGGTATCAAATTTGTGATTTTCCCTCCACTTGTTAATCCCATAATCTATGGATTTAAACTGCAGAAAGTACGGTGCAAAATCGCAGGTTACATGAGCAGAAAATGAGGCTTTTTTTCCTCCTGAACTCTGGTTCATTCATTCTTTCATGAATCTGCTGTTGTGTTGCAACATGTGTGTTAATGTGTTTGTTTTCCATCAACAGGCATTTTTCCTGTCGTTTTATAATTTGTTCAACCGGATTAAACACTTTAAATGCACATTTGTTTTGTTTATTGTTGCACTGTGACATCTTTCGGCAGAAACTCATTCAATCATAAGTGCATATTGTGTCTGCAGGCTGTGAGTTTTAAAGTGTCCACATTAAGCGAAAAGTAAGCCATTAAACAATAGTCATGAACACGAAGAACAACATGAAATTAAATCACATGACCACAACTGGAGAAAAGTATGAACATATATTGTGTTGCAAAATTAAGATGGGAGCAAAGGGTAGGTTTTTAGTTTGTTTTATTGTCATTTTAAAATGTTTAATTTTTTTAAATAAAAAAATCATGGTTCTGTATCAAATACATGTTGTACTTTATATTATATTTGAATTTAAATGAACTGCTTTGGGTTTGTTGTATTCTATTTCAACAGAATTAGACTTAAGCATGTAATTATGAACTCCCCACATATAAAGGCGGTAAACACTGACAGACTGGGATAAAAAAAATTACCCTGCGTTTGCAGCCTAGGGCCCGTGAACGCAACACTAATTGCACTCGCGGGCAAAACACAGCAGGGAAATGACGAAAGAGCACGCAAAGAGAATCCCGTCACACACACACACACACACACACACACACACACACACACACACACACACACACACACCACACACACACACACACACACACACACAATATGGCCAGTATGAACAAATGCACAGTATGAACAAATCTGCGCCCAAACACACGTAAATGACCCCGAAAGGAACAATGAGCGCGAGGCTCCTGAAGAAAAGCCGTCTTACCGTCCGCAGTGCTGACGTCATGCCAGTCCAGGTTGATGAGGATCTCCACCCCGGTCACCATCAACACTTGTTTCAAGTTCTTTTGTTTGTTGGTGCTTTGTTTTCCCGCCGCTGTTGCTAACAGATAGCCTCGGTTTGGGGCTGACGCCGTTTAATTAACCGAATCTGTCAACTATGCACACTTTGTCCTTCGGTCAGCAGTGTGTTAGTCCTTCCTTTTTCCCTTAAATGTTCTGATTATTTCACTCAAATTTAACGTCGAGCATGAGCGATCTGGATTCCGCACACGTGGAACCGCAGGATGACGTAGCCACCTCGACATTGACATCCCATAAGGCCATGCTTCATCCGAACTTTCAACAACGAATGTTCAAATTAAGTAAACTTCATGCTGATTCGGTTGATTTCAGACCCTGCACGTTTATTTAAATATATACAGTATAAGATCTGTTATATAATATAGATAAATATTAAATATATAGCAACAAAATGATAGGAACCCAATGGTGGTGAAATGATTAGCCCTGACGGAACACCGAGGACGATCCTGCAGATACCGACTAAACGCACTAAATTATAGCACTAAGGGATGGGTTACTCCAAGGTTAAAAATTAGAAAAAAATGTATAGAATGTGGTTATAAGGGCCAACAAGTGTAGCAGATCCCCAGCCCTGGGTATACCACAAGGTTCTGTGCTTGGTCCATATTTGACAAGAATCTCTGCTTAAATGTGGTAAAGAAAACAGCTAAAGAGAGCAAGAATCACACACTTTTGCCACTTCAGAAAACCTTTATTATTCCTATTTTAAAGGTTGGGACTCAGACTCCGTCTCACACCCTCTGGATCTCCAGTCAGTAAAAGTCCCTGAGTTAGAATTAACTCGGTTCACCTCATGCAGACAGAAACTAGAAAGAAGCCCCCAGAAGTGTTCCTGCTGTTCCCGGGGTCAGTTTGAGCAGAGGCAACATTGAGGTATTTACAGCTCCAAACCTGAACGATGAGGCAGAATTTAAACTGCACTCTGACTGGCCGTTTGTTTGCATGCGCATTATGAACCCAAAATACACACACACACAAAAAGGTCACATCTGTATCCAAGCGCTCTTCCAGACGTTTCATTCCATGATTCTGTCTCTTAAAATGACATTCTTTTATTTACAATTTAACTAATGTTGCTGTAGTGGGTTTAAAACTGAAAAGTGTCCATATAAATGATGCATCTTCATGTTTCTATGTGCTAATGGATGGTTATGAAATGAAAGGAAGCTTACAGGCAGATGGATGGAACATGCAGCATGGCTACAGCGCCGCCTGCAGGTATCAAGCCGAATGACAACTACTCAGATTTAAAAAAAATCAGGAGTAAGAACTGCTTTGTGATTAAATCCTTTAATATTGAACAAACAAAAATCAAAGCTCAAGTGTCGCTAAGTTATTGTTAAATTTTCTAACAATTTTTCCTGTATAAAAAGGACATTTAAAAGAAAAATAAATCATTTTCTGGAGCTTCACAGCAGAAGTGGTGCAAGTTTTGTCACATTCTCATCATGAATAAACAACTGTAGTAGAAGAGGACTGAAACAACAAAATGACTTTTTAATTTTGATTTCAATATTTTGACTTTCTGAACTTTGTCTGCAGTTGCTTTAAAACTCGATGCCACAGAAACGTTTGACCGACTTGAATTTGGAGGCAAACGGTTCTTTTAATGTGTGAGGCTGCTTGATGGAGAGAACTTTGAAATAAAAGGTTTTTCCACATATGTGAACAGAAAAGGTTGCACTTTATTGTATCTGTCAGGTGTGAAGATAAACAAGAATTCAAAATTATCCTAGTCATCGCGTAAAAACTGATATGAGCAGAGCGTTTCGATCATTGATCAGAGTTTATCCAATATTCAATCTCCTTTATTAATGTCAAATAGAGGAAGCTACTTGGCAACTAATCCCAGCAACCTGCTGGTTCTACTGGAGGAAACCCTTCAGTTTTCAACCCTGCTCTACAGCCAGGACTCAGTCAGCTTTTCACATTAAAATTAAATAAAAAATAGGGACTATTAAGGCTTGCATGAAAAACTGTCTACATTTGGGAACTCACAAGATGCAGCTGCAGAGGAACAACAATGCCCAAAAGACCTCAAAGCAAAAGACAAAACAAAAGCTACATGTGGGGGGAGGGGAGAGATGAAAAACCTGCAGGACTCCTGTTCTGAAGCAGCAAATGTGCAACGATACACAGGTGAACTGCACAAGCCATCTCTGTGCATTTGAAATAAACGATCTTTGATTCTGTGATAACATGGAGCGAACAGACGGCGCTGCGTGTCTCCAGTGCGTGATGACGAACGGAACAGAAAAAAGGTGCGAGCTGTTTTAAAGGGGTGGCAAACAAGCAGTCCCTTGCCTGAGCAAGCTTGATTTAAGGCAAAGGTTAAACTGACATGACACAGTCTACGCTACGCAGCATAACAGGCTAACAATTATGAACACAACGGATGAACCTGCCAGCGCGTCGTCACAGTCACGACGTGCTGTAGTTTTCAACTCCCCCATCTCTCCTCTTTCCCCCAGAGAGCAAATACGGTAGTGCTTGACCACATGACGCGACTTCCACCACTTCCAAGGGGCATTGTCAAATGGAGTCATGACCAAAGAGCTGAGAAAAGCCTGGACACGTGACGGAAGAGGTAGTAGAATAAACGCAAGCAGTCCAAACTGCAGCTGGACTTAATGGCTACAGTGTGCTAAAAGTATCGCCTAAATGTCTGGGACACTGTTTGAAATATATTTCTGGTGATTTCGGGGTTTCTCACAACAGGGACGGTTTGTGGCGGGCAAGAGAAGACGCCACTCTTTATCTGGAACGGAAACCCGTCGAGCAGTGATGGGCGTGCTTAGATCTAGACTGGGGACACCAGTCCTGCGTGTATTTGTGGTCAAGCTCTATCCTACTGCTAGCCAGTTAAATAAAAATATGTATTTAAATGGCAGGTGAAAGTGGTGCGAAGATGGGGGGAAGATCAGTGTTTCACTACGAGTTAAGGATTTTATTGATGTATCATTATAGATGATATTCAAGTTATCCATGTTAGCATGGTGATGGTGGACTCTAAAAACAATTGTCCTGATAGATGTGACGTGCTTATGATTTGGGAGAATTGATCACTTCTGATAAAGAAAACCAGGCTGGGCCTCAAGGCACTGGCTCCCGTAATGAGTCCTATTTTGTGAAAAACAGGAAAATGAATGCCCCTGAATTTGCGACAGATCAAAAATATAAAGAGTGCCACTTCCTGAGTGGTTGATGAGAGGAGACAGGAAGTGGAGGTGGGGAGCTCAGAGGAGGGATGGGCTCATGTGACCTCTGACAGGTGCAGATTTGATCGTGGGTGCAACCAGGAATTAATGTGGAGGGGGGGCGGATCCCTGCTTGGATTAAGGACATGACACCGCATCTCCAACAGAGAGCTGTGTGACCCCCAGATTTTCATGCTTGCTCTCTCTAGTGCCATTTATGTTTCTAACTCTGTTCTTTCCTCCTCCAAAGCTGCCGACTGACTCGACGGGTGCAGGGGAACGAAGGTGTGTTTGGATGAGATTCTGCTCGGTGACCTGCAGGATCCCGACGTACACGGAGAGGGAGGGGCGACATGCTTCAGTTTGCTTTCTTGGCCTCCTGGTTGCCATAACTCGAACCGGTTTTCTTCACCTCAGTGACCCCAATGAGGCGTCGGATTGCTATAGAAGCTGCAGAGACAACAAAACAGAGAGGAAAAAAAGACTGAGCCGTGGTACGCCAGGGCGTCATCATTAAAGTGACAGTGAAAGGGTTGCCTACCTATAACCAGGAAGATAATAAAACCAATGATGAGGAGCGGGGAGCCACTGATGGCAACACCGTAGGCGAATTTAATCAGAGGTGACAGCAGCAGGCTGGCCCAGAACAGGAAGTTGAGCAGCGTCCATGGCCTGCGACGCGGAATCACTATAGGTCCGGGAAACTTGCCTTCCTTGTTGTACATTTCCTGTAAGGCATCCTGAGATGACAGAAAGGTAGGAAATGAATCAAGAAATAAAGCTATAAATAAAACAATCAAGATCTCAAATCTTTGTTTAGGTTACCTTCTCCTGGTAGAGCTTGTGCAGCCACTTAGCACACTCTTGCTCATCATCTGGAATGTCCTCCACAGGAAAACGCCTGGTTGCACAAACATACAGGTGAAATTTAAGCAAACAAAGAAACTACAAATGTTAACATTTATCTGTCTCGAGCCATAACAGAATTATTGACATGATTGTTTATCTGCCATAAAGAATCGCTTGTATTGCGGTTCCCCACGCTTACCGCCAGAGGTCACTGTAGCTCAAAACTGACCCCTGCAGTTGGAGAATTAGTCTCTGAACCATATAGAACCATCATCTGGTGTTTATATTTTTATAATGTGCTCTCACTGCTTCACTGTTCTAGCACAAGAAATACAACTGGCAGGATGATGGAAGAGTTCATGACTCCGCTCAGCTTAAAGCACAATTCATTACTAGGTGGATTAAGACCCAAAAAAAGAGTTTAAAGTATGACCACTGACCTCACACTCATGTCGGCTTTGTATTTCTTCCCATTAACGATGCCCAGCAGAGTGGGAGTTTGGTTGTCTTTAAAGTTGAGAGTCACATCATAAACGGCTTTTACTGTAAAACAAAATAAAACCTCATTAAATGTGGGCACTCATGCGGAGAGTGCTTAGGCCTGAGTGTCTGTGTACCTGTGCCCTTCAGACACTGCATCGTGGTGGTGAATCCTTTGGTTCTGGGCAGCAGGTGGTATTTGAGCTGGGGGAGACCTTTACTCTCTGCAACCTGCATACTGATCTGATGCTTCTTCTCTGTAAAGCGAGTTCCCTCACAATACAGCAGAAACTGTGGAGGTCAAAGAAGAGTGTTGAGGCCCAATCAGAAAGGTCAGAGATGACCCCACATCCAAGCTCACACGCCAAAATAAATCACTCATAACTCCAATGGACCATAATGCTAATATGAGATCAGCTGAAAGATACTCAGGAGTGTTTTCCTGCAGGCAGTCATGTGATCAGGACTGACCTAATGTCTGAGTAGAAGAGTAATTAAATCAGCTGCTGAGCCATTCCAGCTCATTTGGACATCTTGAAGAGTTTCTTAGAAAATCTGGACCACAATGTGCTTTAATAAACCAAAAGACACACAGGAGTGTCTGAGAACTAATTTATTTTAATCCCTTTAACAGAACAACCTCCCAAAGTAGGATATGTGTGTCTCCGGTCTGTTTGTGGAGAGACCAGTTCATGGAGTTTGCCAGGACATAATAAACAAGAGCGCTCCTGCTGATCGGTTTCAAACACAGCTGCTGCAGAATCAGCTGGTGCGTTTATCAACTCTGGGAACAAATACTTCAGAGGAAAGCCGGCCAAAGGCCAGGATGCTGTTTCTGGTCTTATTCATCAATTTTTCCACTCTCTGTCTCTGATGTGAGACTCCAGAAATGGACGAATGTGGCGCGCCTGACCTTTACTTACCCACATACATTCGGGATAGTCTTGGAGTCTTTTCAGTCCCGTGAAGACAGTATTCCGGTCTTCCTCCCATCTTCGCTTGCAAAAGACTATTTCCAGGAAGTACCAGGTCCAGCCAATCAGAGGGACCTTCAGCAGCTCGTGCTTGGCTAGCACTTTTGAACTCTAGAAAAAGACACGGGGCGAAACTTTCTAATCATGGGGCAAAAATCATTTTCAGCAACATGAAGATCTAAAGTAACTCATGCTGATGCTGTATCTGGCCCGTTAGCTAGAACTCACTCCGAGGACGCCAAATCTTTCACAGATGGTCCAGCCACACAGGAAGTCGATCTCAAAATTGTGGTTGAGGATGATGATCACGTGCTCCTTGCCAAACATGTCTGCCGTGGCTTGGTCGGTGTATAGGGTGCAATCGGTGCCTGACCACCATTCCAGCATCATCACCAGCTCTGCAGGGTTAAAACCACAGTTTGGATGCTGCAGTGACAACGCTCCATCCTCCATTTAACTGGAAATAAGAGCTACACAACCAGAATAGCCTTCTAATTCTCATCACAGGGATTTATATACAAGAATCTGGTTTGTTTCCCCGTTTCGTCTGCATATTTAATGTCTGTTTATGCTGCTGCTCCCAGTGGGGCCGCCTGCTGGGGCTGGATGGATCAGCAGCCGACGAGCACAAGTCCCATTACGCCACCTCCTCCACCGGCTGTCCTCTTTCCTCAGGTGCATCTTGACAATTACGTGTAGATAATGCAAAAACAACAACACCAACGTGTACTCACGGCTCCAGAGCGAGTAGGAGAGCCTGCAGTTGATTCTGCGGTAGAGCTGCTTGTTGATGGGCCAGAGGACGCACGTGCACAGCTGAATGAAGTTTATGATGAGGCCGCTGACCACAAACACGAAGCCCATCAGCAGCTGCAGGATGAACAGGCTCTTCAGGTAGGCCAGCAGAGCCATGGCAGCGGAGCCTGGAGAGCTGAGGAGGCTCCACTATACACTACGACCAACCTGAGGAGAGAGCAGCGACGCAGCCAGGAAGTGGAAATGAGAGCGAGCACGCCAATGATGGACGGAAGGCAAATAATGCAGCGTTTCTTACCACGGTGGATTCTTTTATAAGCCGCGTTTACACGGTCCTTCGGCCAGAACTACGGACCTGGAGGAGGCAGAAGAGCAAGCAGAACATGAACAGTCTGCCCCGAGTTGAAAAAGGATCTTTATGAGTTTGCGATTCTTTTTTAAAGTCCTGATTGAGAATGGAAGTAGACCCAGATCTCAAATGAGCAGAAAAGTGCATTTAACTCTCTTCTGTCAGGACACACCCGCTGAAATATCATGAGGCAGGTGTCACCAATCGCCTGACAGGTCCAAGCACACACAGCTTATGTTACACAGGTGACCTTTGTTCTCTGTGGGACGGAGGAACTGGGGCAAACGTTGCACTCTAGAAATCAGCACAATGTCAGTGAAGCCTTAAAGAGAATCTGCAAAAACGACTTAATCTGATTTTACTGGTGTGTATTTATAAACGGGATGGACTCCGGCGGTCTACTGAGAAACCTTCACCACAGGAAGTCACGAGTATGAATATGAAATGCTGCCATCCTTGATAAGCCTACACGTGTCAGCGGTTCAAGAGTTTTGAGTCAAAGAGCAACGAAACCACCTTAAATCACTTGTGTTGTTCAGACAGAACCGTGGACACGCTGTGAACTTTGCTCTCATTCACCCCCACATTCTCTTCAGTCAACTGACTTCACAGCAAATTAATGGAGACAGTCAACAAAACCCCACACTTTTAATGGGAAGTCGCCATTCACAGCAGCAGATAGCACATTTCACCCTGGTTACCATGGCCACCATCTCTATTTTATTCTTTTGAGATCATCTTGAATGAAACAATGACATCTATAAAATAAAGAAATGGACTTGTTCACATTTAAGGTGGCGTTAACTGCTGCAAATAAATGGAAACAGGCCAACACAGAGAACAACTTGGTGGTTTGTAACCATCATAAAAACTCACAGGCCATCAGAATCAGCAGACTCACGCTGTACGGGCTCCTACAAAATAAAAGCTGCAGGCTGAAAGACCTTTAATTTGAAGTTCAAGAGGATTAATGCAATGTAAAATGATCTGGACAAACCAGATCAACTTGATCTGCTTCAAATTTCTAGTTAAATATTCCTTACAATGACCAGAGAAAGCACAGGAAATGAGGGCTGTGGTGGTCCGACAGATGAGTGAAGCTCATGAGTGTATGGACACTTCACACGTCGGTCATATTTGGCGGTGTGAAGAACACACTGAGGTCATCTTTTCTATGTGTGGGGGTGTTCCAGTGTCTGAACACGGCGGTGAGAAAAGATTAGAGACAGCGAGTGTGTCAAAGCTGCTTAAAGTCGGGCAGCTGCCTCTACAAAAAAACAAGTGAGCATTTCCACCAACCGTCTCAAATAACAGGTTAAACTTATATCGTGACATCACCTAAATACATGTGCTGGTCACATGACAGGAGCTCACATTGGTCGAGACTCTGATTTGGCAGATTTATGCCCAAGTTTTAGCCCAGCGCTGCTTCTCTCACACTCGACTTACCAGTAGACATAGTAGGCCATTGCCATGAGCACCAGGGCTCCGCAGATGCCAGTGAAGATCATCACAGCGCTCTGGTTCAGCATTTTGGCTGCTGGTTTCTCACCAATCCAAAGCCAGAAATAAAAGGAAAGGAGAAGACCTGTGTGCAGCGGAGGACCGTCACGGGCTGACTGGCCTCTCAGGCATGATAATCCACACAGATTATGATGACGATGACAGCAAGAGCGCCGACAGGTTCCGTCAGAACTGTCTAATCAGCACAAGAGGCCCGAAAGCAAATCAAAAATTACAAAGAGGAAGAAACCTCCAAAAAGGCCCCCCGTCGATTCCACCTCAACCCCAGTCGAGAACGCCAGGCGGACAGAGGGGAAAGATGGCTCCCTTCTGCTCCCAGTCCTGCACGTATGTACCGGAGGCAGCGATTTACACATATTCCCATCCTCTAATCCTCTGGATCAGATTAGGTCTGATTAGCAGGACATGGGCACCCTGGATATGTCACAGTTCATTACCCAAGAAGAGGAGCGGGCTCCTCCTCAGCAGGGTGGATTTCACAGGACGGCATCTGTTACGCAGACAAGAAGTCGGATTACAAGGCTAAAAGATGCGTACCGCCCCCTAGTGGTGGGCTGCAGTAGGTCAGCGGTTCATTTTTGCCCCTCAATATTTGGCCGTGACTCAGTTGGTGAACTGAGGACGAAGAAGAGGACTGGAAACAAAAGCTTCCCCAGAGGTGACGTCAGACACGGTTAGGACCGGCTGAGAGACGCGGAAATAAATGCAGAGGTTCTCCGAAGCAAACGGGTCAAAGGTCAGAGTACAATCCCAAAGCCTCACCTGTGGGCACTGATGCCAAATATAGGGACAAGTAAACCGACTGTGATGGCGGGACAATGAAGGTCATTCATGCCAAACAAGCACGCTCGCGAGGCTTTAGAGGCGTTCTTAGGGCTGTTTCTGCGCACGGAACTCTGTTGAATACCAACGTTTCCACGGCAACCAAAGTTGTTTTATAAGAAAACACCAAAACTGGCCTTTTCTTGCTGCTGCTGCCGTGTGTCAAATCCACTTTAAACATTGAGAATTTTCTTTTTTCTCTTGGAAATGAGTGGACGAAGCAGAAGAAGGTGTCCGCTGCCGGGTCAGATGTAAACACTGTTGTGTTTGTCAGTAAACAAACAGGAGTTTCTCCTCAGGCAGCGACGCACTAACAGGATCTTGGAGCCCGGTTGGGACCTCTGTAGATATATATTTGTGAGGACCCCTAGGGAGGGCTAATCCAGTCCTACAGGGGCCGTGATCCAGCCGGGATTTCTGAACTACCAGGTAGATAAACACACACCTGAAGTCTTAAGCCGTTGACTAGCTGGTAGAAAGGAAAACCCGGCTGGATTGGAGCCCTCATATAACTGGATTGGCCTTTCCTGAATTTTCCTGGACCAGCCAAACTGCTCCCACCTTGCTAGTGAATGCAAATAATTTGGGCTTCGCTGCTTAACACGTGCAACAGCACAGGCGAGCACGCGCCAAAGCAGTGGTGTGCAGTTAGCACAAGTATAAAACACCAATCTTTTAACACAAAGGCTCTTGATTCAAACAGCTCTGGTGAAGTTGCACCACTTCCAGTCACACCAGACCTCACAGGAGTCCTCAACCCTTTTGTTCCACCATTCAAAACCTGTTATGAGGGTCACAGAGGGGTCGACGGCCACTGGGCGAGAGGTGGGAAGACACCTCGGACAGGTTGTTAGTCTATTTAATGGAGGGAACACACACACGCACACACACCATCTACTCAAACACGTTATCTTGAGATTGCTACAGAGCAGGAGATAGTTACTGATTAAGAGTTCCCTCCACGCCAACGAGTCACTGGACTTTGAAATTCAACAGCACGACACAATGACACTGTTAAATTTAATTTAAAACACGTTCTCAGGTCCTGAGGCCTTGAGTTTAATCATCTTTGACATGTAAACACTGATGAGGCATTTAGAAAATGGTTATCAGGGACTGCAGCCAGTCAGAGGAAGCCAGGATTATTATCATCCTCTCTCATAGATGGCAGCTGAAAAAAAATCAACACTCCTCTTCATCACATCTTCACCAACAAGTCTGGATCAGTCTGCAAGTGGACACACACACACACACACACACACGGGCTGCTGCAGCCAGACGCTTTGGACTGAACTATACTGAGTTTACCGCTTCTCAGGTATGTCAGGCAGCCGATGTCTTTGTCGATGGACCACCAGCTGGGGGGGATTTAGACACCACATCTGCCTCCGTTAAATACCCACGAAGAGTCACAGCATCACAGCAAGAACAACGACGGGGGGGCAATAAATGCAATCATTTTACCTGCCACTCTGCGCCGGGCTGAACACGGTGAGTCTCCGAGGACACAAGTTAGCGGGGAGCGCAGCAGCCTCGCGTGAACCAGAGTAACCTCCTGATTCGTGGTGTGACAGCGTGCGCAGGAGCCGGCGCGTTTGACGCACGGCGAGACGCAGAGTGCTCGCAGCGTAATGGCGCATTTCACATGAATGAAACGCGGACACTTTGACGTGTAATCTCTGTGCCAGGCGTTCTGCCTTTATTGCACAATTTGCTCTTGAATCGTGGCCCGTGCGCAAGAACGCACGAGAGAATGAACCCCGATGCGTTGGCAAAACAAGCCGTTTATTAGGACTGATTAACTAAACGCAGTTTAATAATTGCTCGCATGGAGTTGCATGTTCTGGAGTGGAAGGGACGCCCGCACACTAAAGCGGTGCCCGCTAGCTGACAGGAGGCTAAACGTGACGTCTGTGTCAGTCAGGCACAAGGACAAGAGTGGAGCGATGCGTTAGCTAACGCTAGCGCGGCTCAGGACGTCCACCAAAACTCTACATGACATCAGTGGGTGCACAATTGCATTCGGACGTGCCGGGGGAGCGTACATTTCCAATCCCATAAATGCCACTGGGCGCTCCGCTTGTTATCCGTGAAACGTCACCGAGCGCAGTCACATGCTAGCGGCATGTCCTGCTAGCCTGCCCGCTAACGCTAACGGTCCGCCTCGGCAACGGTGCTCCGGGCTTACCTGAAAATGATCGGCAAGTCGGTCGAGGCTCTCGCACGCTTCTGTTTCCGCTGTCTGTGCAAGCGGGCACCCCAAACGCCTCTGTTCAGGAGCTGGTCTCACTTGTCCCCCTTTCCGACTCGGGATAGTGTCGGGATAGACTCAAGCTAATATGGGCTGCAGGAGCGCTATTGTTTGTCGGTTAAAGCCCCACATTTCCTCAAAGCCCATCTGAGGATAGAATACCAACATCCGGTCTGAGCCTTCGCTCACCGTCCCAAACAAAAACAACAACAAAAAAGATCGAGATGCACATTAACTTGGACAGCGTGCACCTGCAGCCGGCACATTTACCGCTGCGGCATGTATTAAATAATACTGGTGAATGTTGTTACAGTTCCGTCAGATATTGAGCAGATCTCAGAAAAACGCGACGCTTTTATGAGGATGATCCAGTTTTATTTGCTGTTTAATGAAGTACACGTATTTTCCTTGCAGCCTTAAATGCAAATTGCCGGTTTACATCAAATAGAAATGATAAAAGGCAGACGGAATCAAGTCACTCCCCGGAAACTGGCCAATGGTTTGGACTTTTAATTCAAATAAAATAATGATATAATCAATTCAATTATGCCCATATTTTTTTTATTGCTCTCAACCACAACCGGTTAATGTGAATCAGTTTGTAATTGATTTTAAGTAGGCTCAATTTCGATCACCTTTAGCACCCCCCTGCTGGTGCTTCTCGGGAACTGCAGCGACCTTCCTTTTTTTCCCCCCTCTAATGTTTCGAGGCGTTAGGGATGTTTTCAGAGTCCGATAACATCCCAGTGAGCCCGACAGGATGCTGCTTCTGTTTCAGGAGACGTAGTTTCTGCAGATCTCACGGCTGCTCGGCTCTCTCCATACCTCTGTCCGTGACGCCAGGCTGCAGACCCCGTGAGCCTGTCTGCTTATCTGGGTTAATGCTGGCTAGTCTGTGGATTAGTGTTGGCTGAACTGAGACATCACCTGTTTCTGGCCACACAGTGCAGTGAGAACCCACTGACTCTCCTGTAGGGCCAACCTCTTTACATGTTAATTACATCCGGCTTCTAATTACATGAGCTTAATCATCAGAATGAATTGATTTGATCATCACCCACCACACAGGTTCAGTAAAAGATAAAAATTTATTCTTCTTTTACGCTACTCCATGAGAGCAGCAGCTCAAGTTTGGCAATTTCTAACATTATGAGGATGTTATTACATTGGTACAGATACACAAAAAAAGCATTTAAAACCATTCATTTTATTTCAGTTAAGGCTGATGAACAGCGTGCGTCGCTTCTGTTCTGATATGGCAACATTTAAAAGGGAAACAACAATGAGCATTAGTAAATTTAGTTAAAAAAAACAATCGTTGCAATTACCTCAATTTGAGATGATAATCACTGAGCTATTACGTGACACGATTCAGGGAACGTCAGACATCAACTACCATGATTATTGATTAAACTGCATAAGATGTGTGACAGTTACCTTAACATCACATTACTCACGATGCGTCTGAGCTGCATGGAAACAGTTGTTACGCTTTAAAAACAGCCCATAACGTGCTATTATGGGAGTACAATAAATGTTTTCATACATGTTGAATTATGTACCAGAATACTCGTGACATCATATTAAATATTCTCACCTGAGAATATCAGTGGATCTAATTTGCGTTAGCGCTATGCTACTTTGACGTGTTGAAAACGTCTTTTGATCTACACACTTTAAGGTACTGACGATGTTCATACACTCACCACCTTCACGCATGTGTTGCAGATTTTCTTTTTAATTTGACTTCTACTGAAATGAAGCTGAATATTTCATAGTTTATGTTCGGAGTACGCTTTAAAGTTTGATAATGGTGGATCCCTACGCGTGCAGTCTATCCGTCTTGGCAGTGCTTCTCTGATAGGTTACTGAAAATATAAAAAGAACTGCTGCCGGTTCTGGCTGTGAAGACCTCAGAGACTCTTTCACAGGGCAGAAACACGCAGCAGTGGATGTGTGTGTGGACGGCAGAGACCCCAGGAAGCCTCCTCACAGCCTGTTTTCACTCTAAAACCCTCACCGCCACGGCGATGGCGGGATTCTCGATGTCCGCTTTGCTCTGAACCATCCTCAGCTCCAGCTGTGCAGGACTGGGCTTTTTCCCAGGACCAGCCACATCTGACAGGAAGAAGGTGATAAATATCAGTTTGTGGAACTGGTAAAAGTGCCTGTTTAAAGTTCACTGGTGTTTTATTGAGGCCTGTCTTTCTTTTTACAACCTTTAAAATAGCTAAACTAAAGGTAGCTAAGCTAGTTTTCCAAGGAGACCAAAACAAACCCACCATTGGCGTAATTGATGGTCCTCTTAATGACATGGTGCATGACAGAAACAGTCTTCTCACAGGCAGCCTGTCGGCGGCAGATGTTAGCATTAGCAAACGCGTAGCAACATTAGCAAAATCTACGCCAGACGTGTCGCTGACCTTCAGGTCTGTGGGGTGATGGTGAGTCCAGGCCAGCAGCATGGCGGCAAACAGGTCTCCCGTCCCCACAAACACAGCGTCCACCTTGGGGATGTCCATGCAGATTTTCTGACTGGTTTTGCTCCCATCGGGTTTGACTACGAGGACGACACACAGTTGAGCTGCACTGGAGGAACGCGTCAACCCGCATTGTGCCGACAGCCGGACTAACATACCCGTCTTCTGGCTGCCCAGGGCCACTAGGAACTTGTCCCCCTGCTTGGAGGGAAGGTCTGTACTAGTGAGGACCACAGTTCCAGGACCCATTTTATGAAGCAGCTCCATCACCTGAGCAGTAAAGAGGAGGGATCCTTAAACTGTCTTTCAGTGCTTATAAAACCGATACAACACAGTCATAAAGGACAGTCACCTCGAACGCATCCTCCTCTGTCTTGATTTTCCTCCCAGTTAACAGCCTGTAAACATCAGGGAGAAGCCAGTTACTTTACTGGGATGCTCCTTTCTCCACCATCACAGTGCAGATGCTGGACGCCGCACTCACTCTGCTTCAAACTGGTTGGGTGTGAGGATGTCGGACAAAGGCACTATTTTCTCCTGGTAAACAGGCAGCAGGTTCTCCGGAACATACTGAAACAGACAGAGAAGGCATCATTTCTCGTGGGCCGCGTCGCGGCTTCCTCTGGAACGCATGGCGTGAATTTCCCCCATCAGGATCCAGCAACAGCGCTGCTCTCTGTGCGTCTCAGTGATGTGCAGGGAATGATGCAGCTCTCACCATAACGCCATGGTCACCCATGACTGGATCACACACTGTGGAACAGAAAACTCTAAATTAAACTTTGGAGGTTGTTGGTAATAACGCATAAAAACTCAGTACAGAAATGAT
>NC_079520.1:5573425-5670925 GCF_003711565.1 Takifugu flavidus | reverse complement strand
CACATGCAGAAGAGGGGAAAAAGAGGGAAGGAACACAACCGAGACGGGGGAGGGAACAATGGCTTTAAAGGGAGATTGAAAGGATGGATGGTGGGAGGACTCATACAATGGTGAGAGGTAATGGAGTGAGCCCAGAGATGGATGGATGAATCAATGGAATCAGAGAATAAGATGAATGTGGGACAAAAGGGATGAAAGAGTGAAAGATGAGAATATGCAGGGGATTTCCTTCCTCCGCAGCTGCCTGCGCCGTGTGATCATTTCGGAGCGTCACCCGAGTGGTTCTGCCTTTATGCACGTCGGGGGTGGTGAAGGGGACATTTTGGGATGAATGGGGAAGGATGCACTGGTTCACCTCATGGAGCAAATGAGTTTTAAAGTGCCCAGTGAGAGCAGGGGGTCCGTCTGGTGCTGGGGGGGGCACTGAAATATATGTAGAGATTCCTGGTCTGGGAATTCTTTGACTTAACTATCCAAATTCTGACATAATATTTTGGTGATGCTGGCTGGCTGGCTGGCTGGCTGGGTGGATGGATGGATGGATGGATGGATGGATGGATGGATGGATGGATGGATGGATGGATGGATGGATGGCTCTCCTACAACAGGACCCGGGGCCCCAGCGCGGCTCATGCAGCAGTGCATTCTGGGCTCACCGCACTCGTCCTCGTCCGAGTTGTCCCCGCAGTCGTCCACCTTGTTACAGACTTGTTGGGAGCGCAGGCAGACGCGGTCGTTCCTGCAGCGGAACGGCCTGGTCGGAGGACAGGGACGCCTCGCTGAGGTCAGAGAGACACAAAAGCTGATGAGCGCGTCCGTCATGAGGCACCGACGGGTGGCGTCGCAGGGAAAAAGGGGCTTATAAAATCTTTATTGTGTGTCTTGAAAGGACGTCTCAGCCCTACCACACATGTCTGCGTCCTCATCGGAGCTGTCGCCACAGTCGTCCCTGCCATCGCAGACCCACATGTGAAGTTTACATAAGGTGTTGTTGCAGATGAACTCGTCGGCCCGGCAGAAGGAAGCGCCTGCAATCACAGACAGAAAAGAGCTTCTGTCAAATAAAAAAACACATTTGCATCATCAACTGAGCCTGAATATCTTAGTTTTTTTCTTTGAAGTGAAATTGACAAATGAGTCATCACCATTTTCAAGGTTTGAATGAGTCAAAACTAAAATGTTGAAAAGTGATTCGAGAGCTCTTGAAAGAGCTCTAATATCAGGTCAGGATCTCCAGAACGCTCTGATCTAAACCCAAGTCGAAGCAGCTTCATGTTCTACAGCATCTTTTAACCAACTACCTCCTCCGTGAGGATTAAAACTCACATGAGGCTGTTCTGGGTGAGCTGTAGCTGTGGTGAGATGGCAAATATTGATATTTACCTTTTTTCTTTTTATTAAAACATAAACACCGACGTGTTATTTGGCAACGGCAGGACGGTGAATCACAAACTCAATGTTTAATTAAGTCATGATCAAACAGCAGTGGCGGAGCAACACCGCAGCGCTAAGCCTTTATGTCCAAACTGATAGGAAACTCCATTTGTTTGGACAGCAGCCTGTCAACAGCCCCGATTATCAGCCATAAATATGCAACAGACTTCCTCCCTTCCCTCCTCAGTCTTACAGATAACCAGACCAAACGGAGGAGATTAAACCGTCGTTGGAATACTTAAAATTAGCTATGAGCACAGTGCTACAATAAATAAGTAAATACCACCTTTTATCCTCTGTGAAACCACTGATTTTTACCACTCTCCCACTCTCATGAGTCACTTTTTGCCATAAAAATGTCTCTGTAGACTCTTTGTCTCTCTCCAACCTGTCATTTAACCACTTTCCCACTGTCACCAGTGTATTTATCTTCTTATGTGGCTCTAAAACAGGGGTGGGCATGGAGGGCCGTATCCAAGCCAGACTTTCTGTCCGACAGGTAAACACTCACCTGGGGTTTCATTTACCTTGGTGAAAGCATTTCCTGCCTGGTAGGATGCAAATCCCGGCTTGAATGCAACCCTCGAGGAATGGATTTGACCTCCTTTGATGGGCCAGTCCAATCCATGAAGGCTGGAATCCAGCCATGTTTTGCATCCTACCAGGGAGAAACCGCTTTCACCAAGGTAAAGGGAACCCCAGGTAAGTGTTTACCTGTAGGACAGAAAGTCTGGCTTGGATACGGCCCTCGAGGACTGGACTTGCCCACCCCTGCTCTAAAAGGAATCACCAGGGGGTGAATAAACCGGTGACTGAGCTGAAGGGTCTGATCTCCTCGACTCTGTCATACAATAATGCTAACTACAATAATGCTAACTATTACCCGCTAATGACGTCATCTCTAATCCTTCTGGCCGTTGATATTTCATTTATCAGATATTTGCATGCTGACGCTATGTTGCCGTCCCGTGGACGCCTACCCTGGCTGCAGTTTTCCTCGTCGCTGTGGTCCATGCAGTCGAAGACCTCGTCGCAGCGCCAGCGCCGCGGGATGCAGTGCGCTCGGTTCAAACACAGGAACTCGTCCTCCCGGCACTCCTTCACGCAGCCGATCTAGCGGGACAGGAAGCGGCAGATGTCAGAGCTTCTCACTTTTTCAGTGGATAATTGGCTACTGGAGGTTGGGAAAAGAGTGTTTTGACGAATGGAGGCCGCACTGACCTCGTCCGAGCCGTCCAGGCAGTTATCGTGTCCGTCGCACCGCAGGCTGGCTGAGACGCAGCCTCCGCTGGCACACACGTACTCGTTGAGGGAACATGTGGGGAGAACTGAACAGGCGTTAGTCAACCTGTGTGTGTGAGATCACGAGATCACGCCACACCCGTTGGATCGCTGGGCGAACCATCTCTTCACTGCAGAAAGAACGTTCTGAAACTTCTGGTAGGCGTTGAGAAGCATCAGTAATGTGGGATGCTGTCGGCTTCTCACCTGTTCCTTGGCAGCTCCTCTCGTCCTCCCCCATCTTGCAGTCCTCCTGGCCGTCGCAGAGCCACTTCAGCGAGATGCAGAGGTTATTGAGACACTGGAACTGGTCGTCTGCACAGCGCTCCTCACAGCCTCTCTACAGCCAAATGAAATGAAAGCACAGCATAAATACAAACGACTACATTGGCGTAGAAAGAAAACTAGACTAAAGTTTTGCCTTGGTGTTAAATTTCCACTGAAGTAACTAAAATTTCCACACAAAAACAGCTTTATTTTATTTTCCTGAGCCTGAAACTGGCAGGGCGGAGACACCTATGGGGGGTTATTAAGGGTTTTGTGGCTTTGCACCGGAGAATATGCTGTCTATAAATAAACTAGTTGGGAAAAGACTGAAGCAAGAACAATGAAGATGAATCTCAACAACAGGCTCGCATTAGCTGTTCTGCTGCTTCCTCATTGCTAACGAGGAATTCTTCTTGTACGCTCGGCAATAACAGGACTCAGCGGAGGACAAAGACGCCGGGACAAAAAAACTGGGCTCACAATTTTAAAGCTAAATACGTGATTACATATTTATAAACTATCCACAACAGTTCCCTGTAATTCATGGCGTATTAGGTTTTCCTAAAGGGAAAAAAGGTGCAACTAAAGCGCAAAAAAGATCATCATGAGGAGATTTTCTGACATATTGATTTGGAATCTAGTTAAAAGACAATGACATTTGGGTCAACACATTAGAAATATATTAGAAATGAAACACACATTACACATTACAAATATCATTTCTATTTCTCGTTGTTGAATGAAACACTCAAACACGAAATCAACAATAAATACTGGCCTCATCTGAATTGTCCAGGCAGTCGTAGTCTCCATCACAGCGGAAGCGAGAGGAGATGCAGTCGCCGTTAGCGCAGGCAAATTCTTTATGGTTGCAAGTGACGGGCTCTATATTGAGAAAGACATAAAAGTCATAAAAGCCTTGCTAAACTGGGCCTTTTCCTAGTAGACCAGACAATAAGTATATCTCCCCTGATGGTATTAGCAGCCCCACATTCTGTGTTTACAATCTAATGCTAATGCTCTGGCAGCACCGTCTTGTCAGCTAATTAAGAGTCATTTTGTGTTAGAACAGTAGAAAGCGGCATAGCTGATCAAGATGTAAATACATGCAATGCTGCGCGCACAATCAAGGCACCCAAAGCCAAAAATCTCGTGTCTGTTATTTAGTGCAAGTCTGTCCCTGAGGACAACATTAGGGCGCAGCTAAACAGCTGCATTAGATCCACTGTCTGGGACCTCCCCTTGTTATCGCCGACTGTTAGCTAACGCAGAATGTGTGTTATGAGTTGTGCTCTGCAACAGGAACTCCCAACAGGCATTGCAGCAAAATCTGATTTGCAGCCGTGCTGCTGTCTGCCGGAGCACCTACTTAATGCTTTGCCATTCACCACTTGACTGGCTTTTATTTGCATTTTAAGTGACATTAATAGGTGCGGAGAATAAGAAGCTAATATAGCACATAAATGATGCATGCACAGCAAACAGCACATAGAGGGACTGCTCGCATTTGTTAGATGCACCAACAGTGGCGCTCGCATGCACGAGTCTTTGTGTTCAGTGCTTTCTTGAGGATGCTAATTTACATAATCATCAAGATTAAATTCTAAAGCTAATCCGAAACAGCTCTGTATGCAAGGACTAGAGAAAAATGTTTATGAATGCAGACAAAGGTAGCACGAAATGCACGCATGGAAAAGGTGTGTGTGTGTGTGTGTGTGTGTGTGTGTGGAGGGGGGTGCTTGGAAATATGACGGATGCCTTTTAGAAAGAAAAAAAACCGATGAATGAGCGCAGGTGTCTTGGAGACAACAGCACAGATGCTAGGAACATCCCTTAAATGGAGTCGTGTCTGGCTTAATCAAGGGTGAACAGAAAGGAAAAACCTAGCAGAAACCAGCGTACAGTAATAGGCGTGTGCGTCAGGGAGGGTCGGCGGAGGCACTCAGGAGTCCGAGCCACCGCTGTCAGAGCACGCAGGCGGAACATCGGCAGCGTTTGCAAAGGAACAAAAGCGAAGCGACGGGGAAGAAAAAAGTGAGGCAGGCAGACACTCACTGCAGCTCTCCTCGTCTGAGTTGTCTCCGCAGTCGTTCTGGCTGTCGCACCTCCAGTGGTCGGGAATGCAGTTGTTATTCTCGCAGCGGAATTCATGAGGTCCGCAGGTCTTTTCATCTTTTTCATCAGGAGCAAACAAACACGAAGATGAAAATGGCTTCAAAGAGCATGAATATTAATACGCTGCTAGCTATCATATTTTCTAGGTGTAATCATTGTTTCCTCAGGGTTTCCCTGAACAACTCTGACTTGGAGTTCAAAAACACAGAATTCACTCCAGAGGCTGATGCGCTGCAAGATGAAATACCTGACTGTGCTACCAATCATCCTCCAGAGTTTGTGACACAGAGTGGGTAACACTGAACTTCCTTCAAGAAAACATCCAAGAGAATTTCAAAACACAACAAACCCCAAAGATGAAGATTTTTTGCTCGATCACACAGGACCCAAAACTTTCTTGGTGGAAATTTTAAATGCCGTCGCTCGTTTTCAAAGTCACCTCTGACCGTCCCCCAAGCGCCAGTCGGAGAAATCGACGTATTTGTTGAATGCCGATGACAACAACAGATAACATTTGTCCGTTTTCTGAGTAGTTGCTTTGAAAGTAATGTGTTGTTGGAATGAAAATGGCCCCAGACTTTGGTCAAAGCCAATCGTGCCTGCAAAAATGTCAAGCTTCATAATTGGGATTGGACCCCAGCGGCAAAATGTCACCTGCAACATCCAATAATGTGATTGGAACGTCTTATTCAGCTGCGCTTGGACTGTATTTGCTGTCTGGGGTTTGGATTTTTGGACGCGTGTCGCTGCTGGAAGTTCGGGTCCTTTTAAAATAACACTAGTTTAATTTTTTTTTTTTTTAAATCTCAGAAATAAACACACGCTCTGATTCCTGCAGCAGCACGTCTACATCCTCCTTTCAAAGTCAAACTTAGAACACGCCTTCTAAACGTCCTCTCGGTGGAGACATCGTCAGGGACAACAGCCAAGTGTTATCAGTCAGGGAAGAGACGCATCAAATCGAGGAGGCCGACCGATTCTGCCTGGATCTCTTTCCAACATGACAGCAGGAGGAGAGGATTCGGGAGGCAAAGCCGAGCGCAGCGGCGGAACACACAAGGCAGGAACTCATTAGGAAGCAGCTTAGTCACTTACAGGATATAAAAGATGTAACAAGGGGGGAAAACACAACATTTCCCTGCCAAGTCGCTGCTCATTACAGTCCCAACAAGCAGGAGTTCCTTTACCAGTCTAAAGTAATTCAAAGCTCAAATGAAATAGCCATATATCAGCATTAGCGCCGCCGTGTGCTGCGGAGTGTTGAAGGTGCATTTAAGTGATGGAGACATTGACGAGCGCTGTGGATAATCCAGCGTGAGCAGCCGGGGTCAAACATCAGCAAACCGCTCGCAAGTTAATGATGATAATTAAGAAAGACAACAAGTGAGAAACGGCATTTGCAGATTAACAGACGCCTCGGCTTCGATGACACTACATTTAGTGGGTTGACATCGATCCCCGCTCCAGTGTGGCGCCGTTATTGACGAGCGCGTCCTGACAGTTACTGAGACGCACCGATCCGATACTGCAGAATCCCCCAGCACGTCGCTGCACTCAGCTGTTGTTGTTTTTTTCTGCAAACTGGGAAAATTCCCGAGGTGACTGAACTGATCGATAGTTAAAGTTCAATTAATTGTGTTTCTCCGGGTGTCAAAGCGCGAGACGCCGACAGCTGCCCTCGCTGCCATTGACCGGGCGGAGCAGCCGTCCTTCACCGCTCCCTCCCAGAACGCAGTCAGTCAGACGGTGAGAAGCGGTCGGACCGGGGTGAAGCCAAGTGTAAAATTAATTCAGATTAAATCCGATTCTCCCCTATTTAACTTAGGTGAAGTGATGTGATTTATGGTTAAGTGGGTTTCCGCAACTCACCGCAATTAGCCTCGTCTGACCCGTCCGCGCAGTCGGGGTCCTCGTCACAGACCCAGAGTTTGGAGATGCAGTGCATGGAGGCCTTGCACTGGAACTGGTCTGGTGAGCACGTGCTTTCGGCTGGAGGCAGAGATGGATAGTAGAACATGAAAAATACCACATCACTTCCGAAAAAGTGTCTTCACTATCCCATCCAGTCACCGTTGCAGCCTAAGATAGGACGTTAGCAATTAGCGTCTCCGTCTGCTTTCCTTGGCTCTAGTTCCCACTGTCGGTCCTTTTACATCATATGCGAGACGGGCAAAGCAGCGGCAAACACTTGAACACATCGTGATTACTTCATGGCACAAAAATCTATTGGTATCCTGTGTCTGATTCAAGATCTAAATCTTTTGTATGAAAACAGGCCAAAACAACTAACTAATGAAATTCAGAGCAGATAAAACTCACCAGTAGAGTCATTTGTCTTAATCTACTCGTAATATGTCTGGGATAAACTAAAGTATACACCAAACCCTCAACAGAGTCCCCTATTTTATTTTAACACGGCGGACGGCGTTGACAAAGCAGCCCATGTCATGGCCCACTTGCGCCATTTCTGAGACGGCGCTATTGAAACAAAGATGAAGAGACGGTCTTACGGCAGTCCGTCTCGTCCTCTCCGTCCCCGCAGTCGTTCTGACCGTTGCAGCGCAGGTTCAGAGGGATGCACTTCTGTTTCCTCGTGCACTTGAACTGGCCTGACAGGCAGATGTATGTCTCTGGAAGAGTCACATGGGGTCGTCAATGACATATAAACATAATAAACATATCGTATTAAACCCTCTTATTGCCATGGTGACCCTCCTGTCCCCTGTAATGAGTTGCTAAAGTTCTCTACAAAGTTCCTCCCGTGTGAATGTCCCCTGTTTTTGCTGCATTTGACCATTCGAAGCCTATTTCCTTGTTCATGAGCTACTCCGCACTAACTGCTGCACAGATAGGCTCCCTGCTCACCTTCTAAAGGAGGTTTTAATTTCTGTTGGATCAGATATTCTCGCTCTGATAAATACCTGCCTCAGTTCCGACTGCGTTTAAACACCCGATAGTACATCCTTTGATTAAAAATCCAAACCTGGACGACTCCTTTCGCTCTTATTTCAGGCCCATCTCAAAATTGCCTTTTTATCTGAGGTGTTGGAGAAAATACTTTTTAATCAGCTTTTTTTTTTGAAACTATCCACAAAGTTTACATTTTTGTCTGGCTTCAGAGCCCATCATATTACTGAAACTGCACTGATAAGGGTCTTTAATGGCGTAATTTAAACTCTTAACTCTCCAGATCACCCTGGCTGCCCCCTGTAGAGTTCCTCAGGGCTGAGTTTTAGAGCCTCTATTATTTGTTTTGTTTGCTGCCCCTGATTCAGTTTCCCAGAAGTGTCTCTGAGTGCACTTCTTTGCTGATGACACCTGTGTTTACATCTACACCCCCTGCTCACTTGTCTTAGTGACACCACACCATGGATGAACTCCAATTTACTGAACCTAACAGAACATTGATAGCATTCCATACCATAGGCACTAGCAACCTATAGCTCTGTATTTCTTCTAAAGTTATGGAAAAACATGTACATTTACATCCTTCAGTACATTTATTTCCTTCAGTTCTTTGGACACACCTGCACAGTACCTTGAATGTTTTTTAAACCTGCTATAGAAGTAAAGCATTCATCGACTACATGTTTTACTACCAAAGATTTCTAACAGGTGAGGACAAAAAGGGAAAAAAACAACATATATTGATTCTGCCAGTCACAGTTCTGAAACAACCAGATGTTCTAACTCAATGACTTATCTATCCTTACCACAATTGGCTTCGTCTGAGTTGTCGCCGCAGTCGTTCTCTCCATCACAGATGAATGGAGGGAGAGCACAAAGACCTGTGCCGCACTGAAAGCGCCCGGGCTGACACTTGAATTCAGCTGTTTAAAAAGGAAGAAAGGATATAATTCAGTGGTTACTTGATAGAACACAAGACTATGTGCAGAAATCGTCTGAATTACACCACCCAAACATGGAGCTTCAGCTAAAGTGGCTAAAGCAGATAGACAAGCCTCCTTTTGGTGTGATACTGTTGTGGAGCACTCACGGCAGTCAGCAGGTTCATCCGAACCGTCCCCACAATCATCCACCGTGTCGCACTTCCACCAGAAAGGGATGCACTCATCTGTTCCACAGCGAAACTGTTAGCATCGCCGGCCAACACAGAAAGAAACACAAGATTTGGCCTCAGTGTGGACATTTGACTCAGTTCCCTTCAAAGTCAATTAGACATTAGCAACAGGGTCAAAGGAGCTGTTGGGAACCTGACCTGACTGGAGGTGCAGTTAGACAGGCAGGTCTTGTTGTCCGCAGCCAGGTAGAAATTAGTGGGACAGGCACATTTGTGTCCACCACCAGGAGACAGAAGACAGAGATGGCTGCATCCTCCATTGGCGATCTGGCACTGATGTTTAGTAACTGAAGGATGGAAGGATACGAGATGAAAGCCACATGATGCTGAACACGTGGGACATGGGAGGCAGATGGATGGAATACCTTCAGGCTGCCGCAGCGAGTGGTAGACCTTGATGGATTTGATGGCCTGCCAGGAGTTGAGCAGCTCAATCCCTTGGGTACCCGTCGTCTTATGAGCACGTCGTAACGATTTGGACTTCCCATCAGTCCAGTAAACAAAGTCCTCAAACAACGTGAGGGCCATCACCCCCTGAATATGTTCATAGGCCACTGCGGAGAGTTTAATTGAATCCTTTTTTTCAAACGCTACAGAGCATTTATGTGCACATGCTAAAGAGGTTACGGCACCACTTTAACGTCAACAGAAGCTGCAAGGTGGAGCCGTTCTCTGCAGCTTTCGAATCCATATTGGCAGACGGACGAGGCTCACCTTTGCGTCGTTGTGTGCCGTCCATGTTGGCGAGCAAGATGTGGTTGTCGTCTGCCCAGTAGATCCTCTTGTTTGTATAATCGATGGTGAGGGCGCTGGGGTTATAGATCTCTTTGTCAATGATAACCACTTGACCCCGTCCATCCATTCCAATGCGCCCGATGTGAGGGGGCTCACAACAGTCCACCCAGAACACGTAGCTGGTCATGAGTATGAAAATATTAGAAAACAATTAATGCTCATTTTTATTCTCCTTCTCTGTCATAAGAAATACATCACATGGCACGATGGTGGGAGTTAAAGGGATGTGCTAATAGTGGTGCTCCGCTTACCCTGCCTGCGGGTCCAGAGCGAGATCAGAGGGATTTCTGAGGCCGGAACTGATCAGGATTGTAGGATATAGGCCATTGGCCCTGGACACTTCTAATGTTTTTCTCTCAGCGTCACACCAGTAAAGATTTTTTCCGATCCAATCCACTGCTAAGGCACTGGGTACCGCCGTCCTGTGGACAATCTACGTAAGACAGAGAGGGGGACGTTTCAAACGAGTGTTGGTCAGCAATGTTTTTTTCCCTAATCAAGATCAAAATGCTCACCCATCTGACGAATGGGAGAAGTTCTAAGTCCATGTTGGGCACAGTAATAGCTACGCCTTCTCTATTCTATGGCGGAAATGGTCTCAAAGAGCATCAGCATTAATCTGGGACAACGTTCTAAAAAGACCATGAAATGCTAAAGGGTAAGACTATATATAGCATATGGAAAACCCAAGAAAGTCATAATTAAAGCTTAATATATACAGTTCTTGATGCTGGATATCATGATAAATTGCCCGTAAACTGATGGTCTCGGCACTGGGGTGCTGTAGATTAATGTTGCCATGCAACAATATTCCTCAAGCTGTAACTTTTATTTACATTCATTTACAGAGTGCTTATAGTAGGCAACTGTCTTCAGACCGGGCTCAGCATCCCCGCACCTCGGTACATGTCGATATTCCTGGACAAGCTCTTTTCCAGGTGTGATTTCATTACAGAGGTGTACATTTCTGTTGATAAAAGAGTTTATTGACTTTTGCTTTAAGGTGGTTGTGCAGTTGGAGCTCAGGACTGCAATGCTTTCAGAATGAGAGAATGAGAGAACAGAAGCTTGAGTTGTTACTTACAGACCGAGGAGCTGAATCTAAGTGCATTTAATCAAAGGTACAGCAGGAGCTTGACCCATAGAGTGCATAAATATGCATGCTCTGTTTTTAAATTACAGGCTGTGGATGAGTTCACTGATCATTCCTACAATTGTGGAGGCTGCTCATACGAATCAAATGAAAGAAACCGGGTGTGGGCTTAATTTAACTCAATTGTGTTTACATGTTTATAGCAGTGACACTGCTGATTTGGGTGCATAATGAAACACGTTGTCAAAGCAGATGCATATAACAACTGCAGTAAATGCAGCCGGCAGATGAATGCAGCGACGCCACTGCTGCAACACGCCGATATTTAGAGGTTGAATTATTAATACTTGTGACTTGGAACATGTAGGATCTTCATAGGAGCCTCTTCACGTATCGCACACGTATGCATGCTGGAATAAACCTGCAGATTAAGGGAAGACGTGAGCAGCGCGGCGCCGGTCTTCACCCCCCCTCTGTGTACAGCGATGGTTGCAGTTGCTGGTTGGGTTTTAATTAAGCAAATGTGAGAAACTCCTCAATTTGTGTCCCTGACAGTTTACTCTGCTGCTAAGCTGTGGCGGTGGCTCAAAAAGGGGCTGTGGAAGTAATTGAGCCGACTAAGCCTAATCCCTCCACACACCAGCGCTAATGAGATGTGGAACGGGAGCGCCGCAGGTGTTTTGCTGTCATCGCCGCATCTCCGACATCTGGGCTCTGATCCCGTGACCCAGGCAAACCTTTGTTGATTACACCCAGCGCTACCCCTTAGCATGCGATCGTTAGCGCAGGATCAGTAGGACTTTTTTCATTTTGTCAACATGGAGTCAGATTGAACCAAATGTTTTCTGTGGACGTCGCTGTCGATCATTTGCTCATTCTAAATACATGTTATGTCTTGTGTGGGTGGCAAAAAGACCAGAAATCCATCAGAGACGGCGTCGAAATGTGGCGGTACCTTGAGGTCGCTTCCATTAAGGCGCATTCTGTTGATCTTGCGACCACTTGGCCTTGTTGAGTCCACCCAGTAGATGAATTCCTTCTTATAGTCAAAGTCTATGTGGATGATGTTGTTGAGGCCCTGAGTGGAGAAATAATCCAACAGTTTCAACAAAGACAATCGATGGAAAGTGTTGCAACACGTAACGACCAAGAAAGCTGCATTGAGTAGACGTGGCGCTAGAGGAGACGCCCCAGTTTCGACTTTTTCATTTATTTTTTTATCTCAAAGAAGACAGTCCAACACCTTCCCAAAAGTGATGATGGGTGCTGATGCATGCCGACATTGACTGAGCCTTTGGACATCCCCCCTCTCTTGTCCATTCCTTACCTCTCACCACAAACGATACTTTCATTTCTGAAGTTTGTCGTACTGTTCATATTTACTCTGCTGTTTTCGCCTCAAAGGCCGTGACGCTTTCTGCCTTCCGGAGCGTCTGAAGCAGGAGCCATAAATGTCCATCACAGTAGCAGAGTGAGTCAGTCACTCTCCTCCTCTGACCCTGGCCATCAGTCAAACCAAGCAGAAAAACAAGCGCACCCCCCCCCCCCCCCCCCCCCCCCCCGTCCCTCATGCTGCCATTTTACAGCAAAGGTGGTGTCAGATAATCTGGCGGGCAGAATAAGACGTCTTCATCGGATCGTCAACACCCTTCAGGTGTCGAAGGAAGAGTTCTTCTTCTTCGTGAGCAGCAGCCACACACACACACACGTCAGGGTCCAGGCCTACAGCGACCCCCTAAACTGTCACTGGAACCTCAAATAGAAGATTCTGTTTTTGTGATATCACAGCATAATATTTTAGACCATTTACTGATAACATTTGACTTGGGCTCTTGAATGAATTCTACAAATGGAAGTTTTTGTTCTGATGCTTCTGTTTAATCTCTATGGTGGGAGAGGACGGCTTCAAAATACTTCAAAAACTTATTTTATTATTTGTGGAGAGGTTTTTTAAAATATAAAATAAAAAAAAACACGAAACGGAATTTTAATCTTTTTATACGAGACATCTGATGATTAGATCGTGTGGTGAATAGAACGGAGGCTCTCTTGGATTAAATCACTGAGCAGTTTAAATTAGTGACAGCTGCTATAATGGTCTGTTTTACGTGCATGTGTGATATCATTTGTGCCTGTTTTCACTTGATTGTTTATCTTGAGGTGTCTCATATCCTAACTTTACTGGCATCTGTGCATGAGAATCTCATGATCACACAGCTCATGTAAACCCTGATTTACTGGACACAAACCTCAGCCTAGAAAATGAGCCTGCGTACCTTTGGAGAGTTTTATTCAGCTGTAATCGACAACTGGAAAGTTAAAGGGGCGCATTAAAATAATCATTCAACAATGCGCTTCCATTATTCTCTTAGACCAAGTCATTTCGTGCTTCTGATGGGAAGCTATTTGATGCTAACAGCAAATGCAGTATGGATGAAAAAATGATAAGATTGCATTTGAAATTTGCATAATACCACAAAATAATGCTGGTGTGTAATGGGGTTGTAAGCGATCTGAGGTCAGCAAAGTACCCACCGCCTCTTGGTAATATGCACGTTCTCTTCTCTAGCTTCCATTAAGCTAACATTTGGAGATTTAAAGTGAGATGTGGGTAATGAGAAACCCTGATACTGACAGTTAAGTGCATTTATTTGCTGCAGCCACCAGGCAGTCAGTGGGAGGGGTGTAGGCCGATTTACAGTAAATCGCCCCAAACCATTTGTGATAATCAGCAGTCAGATTCGAGCGCTGCCCTGAGTCGCAGTCATGACACAAAGAAGTGGCAAACTGATTTTCCGTGGGCTCCGCAATTTTGCGACTCTATAATTTAAAAATCAGACTTTACGGGGCGGCATGAGGAGTCCTGAAATTGAAGTTCAGTGTTTAAAAGCTTACAAAGCTATATTTTCATAACCTTGGATCCTTGGTCATATATGACCATATATATGGTGATAAATTCCACAGACCTGCTTCAAGATCGTGTAGTTTGAGCCGTCAACACTCAGTTTTCGGATCTCGTGGTGGTCCGCCATGATGAGAAAAGGCTCTTCGGCTGAAATGAGAAGGAGTTTTAGTCACGTGACTGAAGGTGAACGTGAGCGTGAACGTGAGCGTCAGGCTGACCGGACAGAGCCTTGCACGTATTGGGGCTGCGCTCCAGGGCTTCGTAGCCATCCACACACAGGCACTTGAAGGAGCCGTAGGTGTTGATGCATCGCTGGCTGCACGGGAGAGTGGCGGCGCACTCGTCAACGTCCACACAAGTCTTTCCATCATCCTTCAGGTGAAAGCCCGGCCAGCATTTACACTGATAAAGAAACAAACAGATTTTTGGGCCCATTTGCGACAGGAAGTGGCAACGAACACCTAACGCCTGCCATCGACGATGATCAAAGTGTGAATCTGGGCTCATTTAGGTCAAACTTCCCCAGCATTTCAGTAACCAGGGCACACATAAAATACCTCAAATTGCTTGTATCAGCTTCTCCAAGGATCCTGTAAATCCTTTTCTCATCCAGTGTTTCAACCTTGAGGACCTTTCTGCTGATCTTCCTGTTCAGGCTACAAACGGATGCGCTAAGGGGTCTGCATTGATGTGCTCCCTGTCCGGCCCTGCCCCTCGCATGACAGAAGGAAGGCTTTCTGTGTTTTAAGCAACTTTTCTGCTGCAGTAAGTGCCAATATATCGAGGGGGGAGGAGAGGACAGTGCGGAGAAGGCTGAAGTGGCCTTGACCTGGATGCACTCTGAACGTCAAATGCCACCACTGCCAAGCGCGGCGCACTCACCCTGCACAGTGAGGGGGCGCAAACAGTTGTCGGCATATCATTAGACTCTCCTTACAGCGTTCAAGGTTATAGAGAACAGCAGAGACCATACGTACGTGAGCGCCAACTGTCTATGCCCACACTATGAGCAACGTGAGCTAACGTGTAGCTCAACTAGCGATTATGTAGGACTGGATCTCCACCCAGCTTGACTGGTCGACGTCAAACTAAAACCCTTTTCCTACTCTGAAGGACAATAAAACTGATTATTTAATGACCATTTGTCTCAGAGAGCAATTCACCTGCAGCCTGCAATGCATTTGAATTTATTCCAATTATATTAACTGCAATTCATTAATTTATTCTTTCATGGTTTCCGGTGAAGGCTGATGTAGAGGGAGTAATTGGGGGGGGGGCTCCGCCGAGCCAGTGAACAGTGGCTAGTCCCCTCTAAACCTACCTTGTATCCCACAGGAAAGTCTTGGCAATCCTGAGTGCACCCGCTGACTCGGCGATTCAAACACTCGTTCACGTTACAATTCCGCTCATCCGAGCGGTCTCCGCAATCATCCCTGCCGTCGCAGAGGCTCCTCTCGGAGATGCAGCGGCCGTTGGAGCACATGAAGAAGGAGCCGTTGCACAGGCTTCCTGGAAAATGCAAGACATGGCCCGTCACTGCCCAAACTCCCCGTAATTCCCCGACAAACTTGGGGAGCACTTTTTTGGCCCCACAATGGATCCTGACAGATCAATTCCTTTCACGGAGAGCTCTCGCGGATCCGGGGCCTTTTGTCTTGGCCATATGTTCCCGGCGGTTTCCCCGGAGAGCGGCGCTGCTCCTGACACTAATGAAGAGATTCCTGCTGAGAGCCAAACAGCGGTCTTACCTGCAGCCAGACATTTGAGGTTCAGAGGCAGTTCGTCAGAGTGGTCGGGACAGTCTGCATAGCCATCGCATTCCCACTGAGAGCTGAGAAGACAGCGGCCGTCCCTGCAGCGAAATTCCTCTGATCCACAGGAGCGATAGACTGGAGGAAAGAAGATGGATGGTTTTCATCAGGTTAAATTCGGGATCCACAGTTCCAAACCTGCAGGCGGGCGGCATCGTTCAAAGAATGGACGCAGCACGATTCTGTAGCCAAGACTGTAGACGTATTAGCACAATTCAGACGGCGCACGGAGAACAAAATGCAATAACTTCATAATGCTGTTTCCAATTCATACTTTTCTGCTAAATGTGCTTATTGACCTTATTCTTAACAGAATTTGGATAAAAGCACAGGATTTGTTAAAACCATTACAGCAAGGAGCAGCGCATGCTAGCACAGCACGGCCGCGTGTATCATTTAAAAAAAAGACATATCCTGAACATATTCTGTGCATGGTTGTGCACAGGTTGCATGTCTCATTACGACTCCCCACAACAAAAACCAAAAGGGCCGGGACAGCAGCGTGATCTGTTTTAAAATTGATCGAAATTTATCAGATTAAATGGAAGCATTACATTATATTTCGATCTATATTCTATTAGATATTATGTACTGGCCATAAATTACATAGAGCTAGCAGGGTCTTTAAAATAAGAAAAGACATTTTCATTTTTAAGACTAATGTGTAAAATTGAAAGAATAACACTGGCAGCAAGTGACTTTTTGACTTCTGCAAAAACTTTTATGAAATTTTAGTTTTGTTTTGATCTTATTTGAAAAGTAAAAGGGAGAAAGAAAAGGAAAGATGTGTTGGAATAAATAATAATAATAATAATAATAAAATAAGATCTTTGTCAGCACTGCTGTGAGAGAGGGCAGAACAACCGGATATCAAAAGAAAGATGAGCTAAATCCACTTGCCACATTCCAGCGATTCATCCGATCCGTCTCCGCAGTCATCGTCATGGTCGCAGACGAAGCGCTGCGGGACGCACGCTTTGTTGTTACAGCGAAACGAGCTGTCATCGCAAGTGTTGTTGGGTGCTACAGCAAGACAACAAACGGCTTTAAAAGATGATCCATGTTTTTTCCAAACATTTCGGATAACACTTGTGAAATATTAACATTGGACAGCTTTTAGCAACTGTCCTCACAAAATCCTCACAAACGGGACACAGTCGTGCTGGAGCTCGGATCCTAGCTGCTCTGCACTGTTGGCTTTCTCTGCTTTGCTTGGCAGACAATTCCAGAGAAACTGACAGAACATGTTTGTGGAGTTTTGTTGTCATTAGCTTCCATTTAACGCACAAAAAACCCTGAAATGAGTCCCCAATTTGGGGACTCTGTGAAGATTTGTTCTAATCAACAGGATCCGTCCGACGCTCAGCCTGGGATTTACCACAGCCGGCGGCGGCCAGTTCATCGCTCCCATCAGGGCAGTCGCGTTCGCCATCGCAGAGCCAGCGTTGGGGGACGCAGCCGTAGGAGCTGGGGCAGCTGAAGAGCCCCGGAGCACACGTCACTGAGCCTGGGGGGGACAAAACAAGCTATTATAGTTACTTCCTAAAGCAGAGGAATACACAAGATCCTGACGCAACAGTACTTAAGCAGAAAGCGCAGCCGCACATTTCTCATCGAAAGCTTTGAATATTGATAAATGGAAAGCACACGTTGCACTTCCTCTTGTAAATATATAGATAGATGCATCAAAAACACGCTAAATGCTGTTTGTGCAAAGATCCTGCACACCAGGTGAAGCCTTTGTGTCACCTGATTCAAAGGGGAGGGCCAGTACATAAACACCAACAAGGTTAAAATGCCGGCAAAGGACACCCAAGGACTTATTGTGGATCCCAGAAGGTTGAGTGAACCTGAAGATAACACTAAAAAAAGGTCTCTTTCTTCTTCTCTTTCACATTCTTCTATTATGAACTGCCTTTATGTTATGAATGTGTATCCGTTGTACAGGAGCTGGGTGAAGGAAGAACCCAGCTATTGGCCTAGCGCTACTGCGCTCTAAGTAAGTGTTATTTGCTGCAATCGTGCACGTCAGCAATACTTTCCTTTATCTAGGCGCTGCTCTTAGAGGCCGGAAGGATCAGCAGAACAAATGGCTGCGGTGCGAAACAATGTTAAATACAGCGGCTCAGTGAGGCACGGCTTGCTTAAACTCATACCTTGCTTTTGAGGGGAATCGTGCCTCGGAAACCTTCAGGCCATTTCATTAATATTTCCTTGACACCCCATTACAATCCAATTATACAACCAATGTTCACAGCAATTCCTGTCTCTTTAATGTGGTCGGACTCTCTTTTTTTTTAGATTTATTTATTTTATTTTGGAATTCATTACATCCACGATGCCTGTTGGAGTAGCTGCAGCTCCGTGATGAAAAATCTAGTTCCCCCCCGCGCCCACTCAAAACCATCAGGATTGTCTGTAGCCTCATTTGTGGTCTCATTAGGATTTTTTTCCCGTTTCTGTCCATTTATTCCTCGCTCCGCGCAGCTGTCGCACATTCTTTATCGAGCGTGACCTTTAACCGCAGATTCCTCTCGGCGGCCACAAAGGCGCCGCACTCACCGCAGATCTCGGCGCTCTCATCGAGGCCGTCCTCGCAGTCGTTCTCCCCGTCACAGAGCCACTGTTTGGCGATGCATTTGTTTTTCGAGCAGGCGAACTGGTTCCACAAGCACGAGGAGTCTGCAGAGGGGAGCGGAGAACCTTCAGCCCCACAAATGTAGCAGAAAGATCACAAAACCACAGTAGGAGACATAATTATTAACATAATTATTTCAGGATTTAGGCATAGAAAGTATATCTATATAAAGCATAGAAGCGTGAAACTATATTAATGTTGAAATCGTGCAGAGTGCTACTTTAATACCACTTTAGGACTCAGGTATGGTACCACATAAAGTGCACGGTATGATTGTGAGATGTAAACATAATCAGGATAATCTGAGTAACAGGCCTGGATGGCATCTCATTGATTAAGTTGGGATTGACAGCCAGGTGTTATGTTTATGGAAAGATGAATAAATGTTGGTATGATGCCTTGTTAATGTTCATTGATGTTCATACAGCTGCTGCTCAGTCACAAATAAAGCCAACTAAATTCCTTCCAATAAGAGTTCCCACCAGAACGTTGGTGGGAAAGGGTCCCTAGTGCAGACTGGCCCTCGGATCAGTTCCCTGAACAACAATAGGGTGGAGGATAAAACCACAGATAAATGCTGACATGTTTAATCTCGCTGTAAAAGATAGTAGTAGTTCTGCAAAATAGGCTTTAAACGTGTTTACAGATGTCAGCAAACAGAGAGGAATCCAAGATGTTTGCTCTGTCAAGGGTCAGATGGGCCTCTCTTCTCATTTTATCATCACACCATCATGAGGAGGAAATAATCAATAAATGGCTAAATCTGGGAACCGTTATTGCCCATATTCCCTGCACATGATACTAAATTTGCACTTTGAGAGTTGTTTCAAGTGTTTAACATAATAGCAGCACATGAGAAATATCAGAAGTCTTTAATGTCTTATTTTCAGTCGTGCTCCACAGCGGAGAGGAACGTTCTGCATTACCAAGTGACAAATCACTGGTTCTCCTAATCAGATCCGGAATTTGAGATTCCTGAAATGCACTGACATTTTCCTCGAAACACTTTTGCCTTTGCAGTCAGATCATCAATGGCTGGAGCTTTTTATATGATAATTAACTCAGCGGGGAGAATATTGTCTGTTTGTCATAAAAAGACTATTCACAACTTCAGTACTGTGGTATAATTTATACCAGCTCCCTTTTTGACGCGTGGGATTTTATCATTTCACACAGGCACAAATGACATTTTTAAGGGAATGAATGGGATCTGTTCAGGCGCTCTGCAGCTTTCAGACAACATTCATGGCCAATTTATGGAAATAAATCAGATAACTCTCAGAGCATTTAATATGTAACTGGTTTGCATTGAACTGCCTCCCCCAATCAGCTGCAACTCAACCGAGAACAAAGGCGGTGCTTCGTTCGACAGGAAGAGCCAACCAGGCAAGTGAGCTCCTCCGAACGAAAGCACCAACGGCTGCGTTTCTGAGGTGTTTATTTTCAATAAGGCCTCCATGATAACACTTCCTCCTGCAAAGTTTTGTAGGTAATGAACCCTGCACGCTGAACTAGAGTCTCACACTGATATGCTGGAATTATTATCCATCAAAACAATTATAGTGGCAACAACCTCACTTCAGTGTGGTTTCGCACATTAGCCGCAGCCAAACTGAGCTCACTTGACTCACCAGATGTCATCAAAATGAAATGAAACAAACAATCAGCGCAAACCCAAGGCTGCAGAGCCCCGAGAGTTCAATTCAATTTCATTAAGCCTTATTTATAGTTGCTGCCTCTAGGGGCTTTACAGAAACCCAGAGTCTGAATCCAGAACAGAAAACCGCAGCGAGAAAAAACTCCCCCCTTTAACAGGAAGAAACCTTGAGCAGGACCAGGCTCCCAAAGGAAGTCGCCAGTTGAATTAAAACTGCCCATTTTATGTGAGCAGAAAGAAGCACTCCAGTCCACCACAGAGCACATTCCTTTTAACAGACTTGATCTTTACACAGAAGCTCCCAGCCTCTGTTCCTCTGTTCTTTGTTCCAGTCCAGAAGGACCTGCGTGTTCTTCTACCCAACCCTGAGGAAGCGAGAAGGGCACAGATGGGCCTCGTGGCGAGGAGCCTGCAGAAAATTAGGGTTCGGGCTTTTGAGTGTTGGGAGAACACAGCGCAAATCTGCAGGGACATGTTAAATATAGGGAGGCGATGTTATAACAGTCTGATTCATAGCGAGGCCTAATAACGACCATGGCATTTAAACTGAGATCTTTATTGTGATCAATTATTTAACAATGAGCTCGGATCAAAGCGTCGATGCAAAGGCCATTGCTGCTTCTTCTGAATCAAAGTAATGCAGCAACGCCTTCACTTGAGTGGTTGCAGCAGCTGACGGCTCGGCCGTTCATTGTTATACTTTAAGCACAGTGGATGATAATTCAAAGGGAGAACGGGGCAAAACTTGGAACAGCATCACTCAGAAATTAGATGTGGAGGCAGCGCCGAACAAGCAGCAGCATCCGCTCCTGAAATCTTTTACACGATGAGTGGGTGTAGAACAGAGTGATGGGGACTCGCCTTTGGCACGATAAATCATCATCTATTACTATTCTTCATCATCTTCCTCTGCTGGGTGTAACGATGCGGGGCTATTTAAAAGAAAAAAATTTCGACCAATCGCTCCATATTAGCGAGGATGGATATGCTCGCGACCGCAAACGGTGCTGGAAACTACTAAATACCTCATCCGTTTCCACCCATTAGCAAACAAATTACCAATTCAGTTTGCTGAGCAGGAGCCGGAACCAAGAAAGACAAAGGAGAAGTTGGTTTACCGCACTGGAATTCATCAGCTCCATCTTCACAGTCTTTCTGACCGTCGCACAGCCACACGCTGGAGATGCAGTTCCCACTCGGACAGGCGAAGTGGCCTTCCTCACACTTCTGCCCATGGGAAACTTGGGAGGGAAGCAACAAAACCACATGACTCCACTGGCACGGGGCAGAGATTAAGCTCGTTAAATGCTATTCCCCATAACTCCAAAAACAAAGATTACTCTTCCAATTAAAGACGCCTTACATCAAGAAAACCCACAACAGTAACGAGGGTGTTTGTGCGGGGGCTCACCCTGGCAGTTGGTCTCGTCCGCGTAGTCCCCGCAGTCGTTTGAACCGTCGCAGATCCACGAAGGGTGGATGCACAGAGATGTGGAGTTGCAGCTGATAAAATCCTTCTCTTTCGCCCCCAGCTTGTAAAAGTGGGAACAGTCTGTGTGGTCTGAATACAAAACCCAGGAAACAATAACTGTGGTTATAACAGACACGGCGGCGGAGGTAAAGGTTACCTGGACGGTACTTAATCAGAGTGACACTCGTGGATTTATGAAAATAGTCCTGTGGGTGATGATAACGCACATCGTTTCCTATAAATTGTTGTAAAAGCCACGGGAGCGATAGTGTTTATTATTGTGGCCCAGAAGACCAAAGGGACCGCGTTCCCATTGGTTTTCAATATTCCATTTTTTTGTGATTGAGTCATTATTCCACATTATGTGTGTATCAGGGATTTGGGGGGATTTCCAATAGCCCTCCACTTTCATATTGAACTATTTTGCTTCATTATGAGCTAAAGAAGAACATTGTGATGACAAGTAAACAGACACTGCAATTTAGTTCGGTGCAGACTGGATATTACACTGCTGTTCATTCACATCTTAGAGAACTTACTGCAGCTCTTCTCATCCGAGGCATCACCGCAGTCGATGACCTGGTTGCACCAGGCTGAGCTGGGTATGCAGCTCCCATCCTTGCACGACGATTCCGACGAGCCGCACGTGACGTCTGCGGGGGGGGGTTATTTGCATTTCAAAAAGATAACGGAAGCAGCACTCGCAGGCAGCCGCAGCTACAGCTCAGAACAATTCTTAGACCCTCTTTCAGGGGAAGGTTAAAATTAGCTCAAGGTTGAAAACTGCCAGACAGTGAGAGGCCCGAGATGAGCGGGATCAGTGCGGTTAAATAGCCTGGGCCATCCAAATTAACTCAACGTTATGACCCAAATTAAATGGATAGCACGACCCTCTTGCTGCACTGAAAAAGAAAATCACACACACTAATATGCAGGAGGGACAGCTCACAATGTTCACTCTTTACAATGCAGCTAACACACTTCATTATATATTATCATCATAATAAACAGAGACACATGGATAGACATATAAGTAGAAACATATGGTTTTTATAAAAACCTATTTTCTCTATACACCGGAGGTAGCACCGACTTCCTGTTCAGTGTATTAGTTAGCCATTAGGTCAGAGCAAATTGCTCTGACTTCACAATGTGTTGCCTGGGCTCTCAGCAGCTGTAAAGAGTGGGGGAAGGACGAGTCTTTGAATTTGTGCCACTCTTTGTGATCTTGGTACTCATTAGAGGGTGAAGGCTTAGCGCAGCACGTGGCCTAGTATGTCACATTTATATGGGCATTAGTGTGGCTGGGTCCTGCCCTCAGAGGCAGGATATCTTGGATGGAAGATCTAACAAGCTAGGACTTACTGCTACAGTAAGCCTCATCAGAGTTGTCCCCACAGTCATCGATCCCATCGCAGAAGCGACTGTTGGCCACGCATCTCTGGTTGTAGCAGGGCCTGAAACCTTTTCGGCAGCTCCTGTTGACTGCAAACAGTGAAATTCATAAATATGCTAGGAAAGGATCAAATACTTCAGAAGGAACTTTGAAGCCTCTCTTACCACAGTACTGCATCTTCTCGTCGGATTTATCCTTGCAATGAGCCACTCCGTCGCAGGTTAGCTGGTAGTTTATGCACTCGCCGTTGCCACACTCGAATTCAGTGTGGATGTTGCAAGAGGAGTTTTCTGCTGCAGGACAACGGCAAGATTGAAAGAATGTTGTCATTCGTAGCACTGAGAAAACACCAGTAAACATTACTGTAAATGTCATAGCTGCAATCAATAACATTATTACCCTTCTAGTTCGGCCTGAGATAAAGGCCTGTGAAACTTTTAGCATACCGTGACGTATTTTTTTCTCTAGTAAAATGTCAACACTGCTTTGTTATTTCAGTCCTGAGGCAATGTGAAAATTCCAGAAAAAAAAGAATAACACGGCTTTGGTGGTTACGACTCCACAATTCAAAAACTGTTTCTCGGGCTGGTAATGAAGTAATGGGGGTGTGTATCCTCTGAGCTTACATCCAGGCTGCCATCCAGATCTTCTGAGTCGTCTGTTATTTTTAGTCTTTCCAAATCTCCCTTGTTTAAACAGCTTCTGCTGCCATATGTGCTGTCCACACATCACATTCTAATCAGCGCAGCCAGAATTGTGTCAAATTAGGTGAGCAAGATGGTATCAACATGGCACTCCCCTTTTTCTTGACTTCCTCCTCCTTAATCCAAAGAGGAAGATAAAGCTGCCGCTCATTTAAATGGAAAAAAACTGCCAATAATGAGTTTATACAGCAGGATCTGAACATGTGATTATGGCTGCAGTTGGAATCAATGGCCAGAGTGATTTAAGGACAGGTTTTTGCAGATCTTTCGACGACTTACACACGCATCTGTTGTCATCCAGAAGCACACGCTCCCCACGGCAAGTGCAGTTGACCCTCCCATTAGGGGTCAGCAGACAAAGGTCGCCACAGCCTCCGTTCATGTTCCGACAGGGGGACAACTCACCTTCGACAACAATCACGCAAACGAGATTAGATGGGCAGAAACAGTTCAAATCAACTCAAAAAATAGAACAAATACACTCCTGAGGACCATCAGATGTCAGCAGTCCGGACCTGTTGTTTATTAAGGTGTTGTGATGACCGACCGAACAGGCGTGCAATTATCACAGTTATTTACTTATACAAATAACCCACACCACTTCTGCAATCAAGTGGAGTGGAGTCGCTTTCCCAACACTTTGGAGAACCAACTATTAATTATGTAGTTAATTCAAGTGTGAAATGTTGCACACCCATTGTTTCCATTACAGACCTATATATATATATAGACCTATATATATACAGTATATACAGTATATATATATATATACTGTATATACTGTATATATATATATATATAAAATAAAAACCCAACAGTTTGAAATGCACCAACAAAAGGAAAAAAGGGTGGTTGTTTGAAGGTGCACATCGGGACTGAGCACGATCAGCCCTGACAGGTAGTAAATGCCTTAACTTTGTGCATACACTTGTTGCCTGAGGTGCTGTGTGGAAAAGTTCTGTTGGATGTGTAACGCGGCAGAAGGCGCGACCCGACCACAAAAGCTGTCAAAGAAGCTGCTGGTTGAAACGAGTCCTGAGAGCAACTTGAGCCTTAGTAGCAGATGTAGCATCAAATGTTCAGGAGCGTTTTTGAAGTCCGGTCGAGCTGCCCAGTCGGTTGCCCGCCAGCCGTGTGTTTCATTCATGGGAATAAAAACATTTAACACATTGTGCGCCAGAAATAACATATTTATGCAATAAATGGTGCTTGATAAATTAGATCAATGGAGCAGGAGAAGTCTGTTTTGATTAGGAAATGAAGTTTCTAGAGTTTCTCGGTAAAAACCAAATCCTTTTAATTGATTAATGCTGTAACAAATTCAGCATCCTGCACCTCAACTATTATTTTTAAGTGGCTATTACGAATCCAAATGTTACTCTTCCAATAAAAAGGGATTCATTTATATGCAGTTTTTTCATGCATTAACGTATGTTGAGGCCCAAGTTTACCCCCAGAAGCTCTACACAGCCTCCACAGTGGGGGTAAATGGATGTAGCAAACAAGCCCTCAACAAACATCCACTGTACTTAAGCTCAAATAATTAGAGGAAATAGTCGTGGTGGTAAAAGTGGGGGGTGGGGGGGGGGGGGGGGGTGGTTAAAGAAGAAGAAAGTGAGCAAGGTTTTTCTCAACAGGGGGGATGTCACGGGAGGAGAGAAAGCCGTGAAAGCCTTCTTCTATTTATTAGAAAAATGTTGAAGCTTAGTAGGAACAGTGATATCTATAGACTGGTAGAGCAAATCACATCAATCTTGCTTGATGAAGATCGCTGCAATAAAAGCCTGTGTTAATGACTCAATGTTGTCAAGCTGGGTGGGGTGGGGGGCTGCAGGCTAATTGAATCATGGGTAACAGAGATGCTGGCTGACTGGGAATGTGTGCTGCAAATTTTGGAGCAGCGTTATCTTTTGCTCCAGGTGCTGCTGTGCTGGTGCGGCGGTAACATTACTGGTCTCGGGCAAAGCGTGTCTGTACGTCACTGAAACAGACAAAGTCAGCGAGGATTCCTTTAACTGTCTCATGTGAGGCAGAAATAAAGCTCATTTAGCAACACATTCAATCTGGTCAACTGTCCATAATTAATATGCGCGTCCAGAGACCTGCCGATACCGTAGAAACACCTGGCTCACTAATATTACCAGACATCACATCCACTGGTTTTGGCTTGGTTAAATACTTACAGTTGTTGGTATCCCTGGCAACTGCTATGATTCCCATCGGCTGGTGTGGTATATCTGCCCGTAGTACCTTGGTGTCACTGCCTGTGTACTTGTTGGACCGCAGCACTGACCTACGGGCCCAGTCTGACCAGTAGATAAAGTCTGCATGGATGGCGAGACCATAGAAGTTCCCAGGTCCAGATTTAACTATGACCTTAACCAGAAGAGCACATTTTTAGGACCACTTTCCATCTTAGTTTTCATGTATAAGGCACAACGTGCTAAAGGCCTTTGCAGCACAGTCGTTCATCAATACATCAACCCCGCCACCCACATGACTGCTTAACCCAGATGTTGGGAGTAAATGACAGTGTCATTGGCGAGAAGGCAGGAATCCATCAGATGCGCCCTCATGGGATTCTCCAGCTTGTGGGTGGAGGCATGTGAGCCTCCAGCAGCTCTGCGGTCTCAGTCATTAAGTGGGACAGGCTTTAAAGTGGCGCCGCATTAGCCCAGTGTCATACTGGGACTAACAGGACAGGTGTTGATTAAAGCAGCTCTGCGTGTGAAGCAGCAACTGGCCATCAGGCGGGTGACAGACGAGGAAAAACAGGAAAAAAAAGAGAAAGATCTAATGCCAGATGGAGGAAGATGTAACACATTGACAGGAAATTAGATTTGGGAGACATTATCTCAGCGGTAATAAACCCAGAATGGTTGTTTGGTGTTTGGGGTAAATACGAACACCTTTCAGGTGCTCTTATCACTCCGTCCATATTCGGCAATGTTGTTATAAAATACTGAATCGATTACAAACGATCCCGTCCTCTCTTATCTGGCGCTCATGTCACTGTTGGTGATGGTTCTGCAGAGGCCCGGATAAAGATCTCAGCGCGGCGCAACATCGACAAACCACACGCAAGGCAAACACACATTGAAAGCACACAACATGTAATCAAACTATTAAATTAAAGTGTAGCTTCCATTGTGCTTTTATTTTCATATCCCAATACCATACATCAGACATCTGTTGTTAACCTTGATGTCTGGTGGTTTTGGTACGAAGGTTTTGGACTTATAAAATATGAATGTCCCTGTTTTTAGCTTTGCTACTCAGAGACCTTCTGCTTTTTATAAATGTTTATTTGTTCATGTTCAACCCAACTGCCGAGTGCCTGTATTATTGATTGGAATAGAGGAAAAAAAAATACTTCGGCTTTTAAATGATTTCAGATTAGTGCATGAGGCAAATCAGTGTGAGAAAAACACCTGATCTGTGTAGGAAAATAATATGCAAAAGAAGTATCATTGTTGCTGTTCCTGGTCCTGTCATAACACCTTAATTACATGTTGGTGAATCATACCAGAATCAGGAGCATCGTTTCATACTGTGATAATTCTGAGAAATGATAAACAATTCAGAAAATTACACTGAAATATTCTGTAGTGTGTTGATAGATATGGTAATGATGTCGTCGCATATCCTTGTCCCGAAACCTCTTGAGGGAGTTTTGGACAGCGGATTTTTCACAGGAGCCGTGAAAACCGGTGAAGCTAACAATTAGCTACCACTGTTTAATTTACACATTTTAATTAGAATGAAGCATTTGCACCCAGAGCGGGCTGGAAGTAAAGCCTTCATTAGCAGGATTAGACAGCAGAAAGAGCTGCCGGAGACCCAAAGGTGAAAGTGTTTCTGAGCCTACTGACCCGACTCAGAAGACGCAGCGCGGCTAATTGAGAGTGGCTGCACAGCAGACAGTCGAAAATATGACAAAAATCTCAGCTAGACCATTTTGGGCTATAATTTTACTGAAATATGGGGGGTGGAGCTTGATGATTTCTACCCCCGCACAGAAACCTAGAGGCGTCTCCAGTCAGAGCCAATGTTACCTGAACCCCGTGGAAAATTAAATAGGAAGCAGAAAAAATAGATGTCTCAAGGAAATGTTGCCGATCAACTAATAACGTAATTGTTTCACGGCAAATAATGAAGTATAAGGACACTGAATAATTAAATTTTATACAATTCACTTGGGATGATGCTTATTTTACTCACATATCTGCTGGAACCATCGTAGTCACATCTTTCTATTTTACCGAGGCTTCCGTCAGAAAAGTAGAGCTTCTCGGCCTTGTGGTCCACGGTGAGCCCATTGGGCGTCAGTACTTCCGAACTTATGATAATCCTCATGTTCTTGCCCGCCAAGGTGGATCTCATGATGCTGGGCCTCTGTTCGTTCCAGTTGGTCCAAAACATCAGGCTAGGAAGTGAAACCCACAGGTCATTATCTACCGCTGTCCTTTTTCGCTCAATAATTAAACAGCTGGAGGTTCCTATTCCGCAACCGTGCACACAACCCCATCCGTAAGGTCTCTGTAGCCTGCTTCTGTAGCCTTGTTATCCTTTGACTGGCATAAAATAAATAATAAAAAGTTAAATCTCCAATAACACATTTCCCTTTATATTGTGTGACTCAGAGTCAAAGCCTGCAAATGAGCCACTCGCGTATGAATACCAATTAACATTGTATATGGCGCCAAACTGCTGACCGTAGATACAGTCTGAGGCCAAGAAATCTATTATGTTAGTGGAACAAAAGAACTCAGAGACTCGATTCACCCTATCCAAGATAACATCTTTATATTTATAATTCTAACATGATGAAAACTGATGCTGATCCTGCGACGGCTACGAATAATAACGAGAAATCTCTTCACCGCGTAGCCTCTTTGTCAGCCGCTCATTTGCACGAGCTTGTTGAGTTTCATTTCACAGCCGCGCCTGAAATCATTACCTACACAAACGGCTGCTCGTTTGACAGGATCAGCTAACAGCGTTTTGATTTATGTTGAGTTGACAAGCCCAAACTATTGACGGAGTTCAAACGTTTGCTAAACGCGAACAGTTAGCCTGCCATTGCAGGAACTTTCATCAGATAACTTTCCAAATGTGCCTCCTCTGATCCGTGAGTGGGTATTTATGCAAACACGCCGTCCGTGTGCTCTGGTACTTTAACAAATAGAAATACATCAAGTGGATGACTAAAAAGCAGGAACAGTGAATCTTTAAAAGCCTGGAATAATGATGTCCTCCGATCGAGAGGGAGCCAATTCCATTTGTCTGCATTTATGTTACAGTAAGCAGCAGAAAAAAGAAAGAAATCAAGGGCTTTGAGAGCTCTCTCTGTGGCTCGCCTTGGCAGAATATCAACATATAAGCCAATGAATAGATAAATGGCGAGAGAGATCAATCAAAAAGTCTGTCTATAAACTGGTATGAGTCAACGGAACTGCAGAGTCATTTTCCCTGGTGAAACAGAACAGCAGAGTTATTTGCTCAGCGTCAATAAAGCAGAAGTTCTATAAACTTGTCTATAAAGCTGGCGTTAAGCCACAAAACCATATTTAGAATCCAATATCAAATATTATAGTCTCGAAAGCGTGACTGACTTTTGACACTCATCCAGGGCCAGCACGTGGGGATGGTCTTCCTCTGACAGAGCGACCACGGCCTCCCTGGCGAAGGCGCCCGCTCGGCTCTGGTCCAGGGTGTGTCTGCTGATGGTGGACGTGGTGGAGCTGGTCCAGTACAGGGTGTCCCAGGCCCGGTGGTAGGCCAGTCCCTCCACAGAACCCACATCTGGAAGGACATTTGCACACAACCTCTGAAATTCAACACTGGCTTTGTCGCATTAGTTGGGTTTGAGATCATATTTTGACTGACGGGAGAAACTCTGATCCTCAATAACGCTCGATACATATTTGCTGACTCACTTAGTGGCTGTCTGTTGTTTTTATATTTCCTCCCCGCTGCAAACCAATTGCCTAAACATATAAAACAAAATGCCTTTGGCAGCCTCTGAGGCCAGGGTAATACAGGTAGGAAGAAAACATCCAGAAATAGACCCTGAAATAGTCCACCATATTTCCTACAGAATATGACTTCCACTGTCCCCACAGTTCACATGAATAATAATGTGATGATGTTTTGGTGTTTTCTGCCCTCCACTGCCAGGTAGGGGACAAGAGCTTGTTTTTATGAGAGTTTTTCACTTTCTAGGATAGCAAGTACCCACAAAATTAGCGCTGCATTTCTGCAAACATCCCCATAAGCCAAGATAATAACTCAAATGCTGTGTTTCAGAGCATTCACTAAAAGAAAAAGTGAGCCTGGAAATGACAAAGCCAGTCTGCCAATGCACAATAGCTAAGCTTGTGTTTATTTTCATATTCCATGTATACGGTTTATGCTTCTGATATCCGATATCCTTGATAAGTCTGTACCTTACTATGCTTTCCTCCCCATAGTGGGACAGTTGATACAGATAACAATAACCAACTACAGTGACATAGTTCACAAGATCATCTGTCAAATTAGTTTGAAACATAACCAATAAAAGAAGGAAAACAAACTCCTGTTCCAGTATTTTTTTTTTGCATAGCCATCCGCCTGAGTCAGCAAATCGCTAATTAATAGCAGTAAATGCAGCAGCAGCTTGGTGGTTCTTTCAGGCTGTTGATGGGGCTGGATGTAATTAAGTGGAAACACTGAATTTAATCAGGAAAATATGGGAGATTAACATCTTCACCTTCTAACGGCTGGAGCCAGACAGAAAATGTGAGACAGAAAAAAGGCCAGTGCTGTAAATTCTACACGGCTTAGCTGGCTAAATGTTTTGGCTCATGCTCTTATTTAACACCAATGAATTGTAACCAAAGAAAGAATGAAAGGGGAAATGGAAGAGAGGATGGCTGAGAACGGATCAGTTACATTCTGTCAGTGATGAGGGAGAAGGTGCTGAACTATGCTCCCAGTAGATACTTCCCAGAACGCCACAGGATGCTAGTCGAGCAGAACAGACAGAGACTCCGGCTTCTCATCTGACGGCAGTCATGCTTATCAAGACACGACTGACTGGAATGCAGTGAAGGAATAAAGGGAAGTTGGTGCCATTGTTCAGTGAGTGACTGGTGAATTACAAGGCTTTCAAAGGCAGAGCACTGTACCCGGCTGATTGCTCATTCCATTAATTAGATGTACGTCAAGGCCAACTGAAGGAAAAGCTTCTTAATGTATAATTCACTACACAGGGTATGATAGAAATAATATGAGGAGTCAGACAAGATTCATCCTGCACGTGTATGACTCCAGCACAATTTCACTTTGGCAAAACTAACTGTGACGTTTAGCTGTAAGCACTTGGGTCCAATTAAGAGACAAACTGTTGTCACCCAACAACAGCAGAATCATTTTCTTGGATTGAGTGGACAGAAAAAAAGAGAATTGAATGGGAGCCCGCTGTTATCCTGCTCTTTTCAGACCTCAGACCTTCCCGTGTTGACCTCAGAATTGTAGCACATGGGAAGAAAATTCTACAATACTACAGCAGTTTAAGTGGACCTTGAAAGGAATGAAGCGTGATGGGCACCACAGAAGAGCACAATAGAAGCACAAACATACTTTCCACGACAACAGATCTCCCCGTCCAGTCGTCGTTAATCATCTGGATGTTTCCGAAGTGGGCGTCGCTGTAAAAGATGCGGTTGGTCCCGGCTGTTGCCTGGCTGTAGTCAAAGGCCAGGGCGATGGCGCTCTTAAAAAAAGCCGGATTTTCGAACGGCTGAACGGGTGAATTGAGGTCACTTTCATCTGAAAGGTGAATGCTTTTCAATATGGTCCTCTCAGAGTAGAGCAGATAACCCTCGTAGCGCTCGCAGGCAAAGCCGTCCTCGGCCAGGCGACCGTGGGCGCAGGAGCAGGTCCGGCGGCCGCTGCCCAGGTGGAAGCACAGCTGCTGGCAGCCTCCGTTGCTCCGGGCGCACGGGTTGGTTCCTTTAAAAACCCAACACATGTTCAATTACTGCTGCCTGCTTTGGTTGAGTTGTGCACGGTGATAAATACAAAAAGTGAGGAGGAAGGAAAGACGTGAGAGGACTGATCCTTCTACCCTTTTCTCTGCCTCTGTTGAAGACAGTCACGTCCTTCAAATTCACACCCAGACCGCTCCTCATGGTCAAGGGCTCGCTGGTGTCAGTCTTGAAGCCACGGCGAATGGAACCGTTCGAGTGCGCCCTGGAACAGTAAACAGCCGCTTTAGAATGTGCAGTTTGCTTTCATCGAGCTCACTTTGGCACCAAACAGCATATGGACCTTTGTTGCAGCTACCTTCTACGGGCACAAAGAAAATATTATGGCTCATTAAATTGACAGTTCTGAGGTCAGCGTAACAGATGGTGCCATATCACCGTGGCAACAGAGTTTACAGAGTTGCACAGTATAGAATTAAGGGGAGGGGAGGCATTTTAGCCATTCGCTGCCCATATGGCTGCCCAGCCAACACAGGAAGAACTGTCAATCACAATATCAGAACCTGTTTTCATTTTAGACTATTTCTTAAAGCATCGCTGGTTCCAGGTTTCCATCTGTTGTGGCACTGCTGTGTTATTCCTTTACTTTTTTAGTAAATAAATAGTAAATAAGGGAGGTGTTTGTGTGAAGATCAACTATTCAACAAAGAAATTGGCGTTGAATCCAGATGTAGTGAGTTTTTTCCTTGACAGTGATCCGGAGGTAAAGCTTTTCTTCATAATTTCACCTGAGAGCTTCCAAGGGAAGGGTTATTGTCAGGTTAGTATTGCAGACCAATTCATGGCTGCGCGCTGAAGAGAATAATAAATTACCTGTCAGACCAGTAGATGTAAGGGCCGAACACCGCAACAGAGAAGAGGTCTACGTTGGCTGCTGACAGCACAATCTCCCGGTTCTCACCTGTCTCAAGGTTTATCTTCTCGATCCTATCCGTGCGAGCATCGCACCAATATAATGTGTTTTCCTGCAAGAGTAATTTGAAATTCCGAATCACAAACATAACCTCTTAGGCAAAGTCATATCCCAGGTAGAAATGAGAGGAGGCTGCCCGGCGGGAGGGAGTGGAGAGCCGCTACCTCATAGTCTATAGAAATTCCATTTGGCCACATGACGCCAGAGTTGACCAGAGTAACCTGGTCGGAGCCATCCAGGCGAGAGCGCCCGATGCAGGGGATCTTCCCCCATTCGGTCCAGAAGAGATACCTAGATGAGAAAAAAAAAAGGTGAATGAGTCAGAAGGTCCATCTCGTTACATACGTTGGATAGATTTACATCTCTGTGTCTTTACTGAATTGTTTCAGCGCAACGCTAACAGGGAAACTAAAGCTTTGCTGCATGAATTGTAGGTTTTCAAAGTCGGCTACCCCTTCTGTGGGTGCACCGCAATGGCCCTGGGCTGGTCCAGACCTTCAGATATGACCACCGAGCGATAGGCACCATTCAGACGGGAGATTTCTATCAGATTGAAACCGTGGTCCGTCCAGTACAGGTTTCCTGTGTGGATGGGAGAGAAAGCAGTGGGGATTATTCAGTCCTTAGATGCATATATAGACTCAAATTTAGCTCAATTTGAGGGACGAACCAGCAATCCAGTCGACGGCGATGCCCTCCACCCGGCTGATGCCAGTGGTGATGACGTCCTCCCTCCACGTCTGGTCGCGCTTGGCCCTGGAAATCCGGTTCAGTCCCATGTCCGTCCAGTACACGGTGTCATTGCCTGTCAGAGGGGGGAAAGAAATGTGATGTATATCCATCACAGCCCGAAACAAAAACAAGCTCATCAAAACGGCCCATTTCACCAAATGTGTTCTGGAGACATAAAACATGACGACATAAACACCCAACAGAGGACACTCACAGCTCTTGTTGGACAGTCCAGATTATAGAGAGGACACATTTTAGAACAATAATTTGCTTTTTGTTTTTGTAAATGTTATAGGCCCCCACTGAATTCTATATAGCGCAGGATGATGCATGATGCATTGACAGTACTGCACTTAACTGCATCTCTGTGCTCGGCTGTCAGTTCTGCTGGCTATTATGAGGTTATGTGACATTACATGTGTATTTGCACCCATTTGTACAGCCCGTCTTTGCACTGGGTTAACAGGAGGCTCAGACTTGACAGGCACAGCCGCCTGGCTTTCATCTCCTCCTCTCTGGTGTCTTAATGGCGGCGTAAATGTGCACAAACAATCAGCTGCAGCCCTCGGACAAGCTTAGTAATGCATTTTCTTTCCTGTTGCAGAGTGCGTCTGCTTTGTTTTTAGGCCTTCATATTTTCTGGGATGGCCATCTGTTCATTTCCTCTTTACCGAAAGCTCCAGTCACACATCAAGATCGATATCCACCTAAGATGGTACTTAGATACAGGAATACATTTCAGTCAGACTGCAGACTGACTCAAGCCTGATCCAATATTGTTGCAAACCTGGCGACTGACTAAGAGTGTGAACATGCTCATTTTTGGTGTTGATTCATACACAACTATCAGCTCAGATCATTTCAACGTGCCTCGATGATTGTCTTGCTTAGTTTAGAAGGACCTGTTATCGGTCAGATGTCACCACGTTTGTGCTTCGCGTTTGGGAGAAACAGATTTGACGCGTCTGCAGCAGAAAACCTCACTGAATTCCACCGGCTCTAAATGACAATTGATCAGGATTGATCACCGGGACACCCATGAGCCCAGCGTTTGCCTCATAGTCCTGTAGAACAAGCCCCGGCTCAAAGGTACCAGCATTCCCCAGATGGCACCGGTGCCCCCCAGCAAGACAATTCAATTCGCAGCAGAAAGTAGCTCTCAGGGACAGCGACTGTCTCGAATCAGAAACCAAATTTGATTCAGTATCTATGTGATGTGCCTGTGAAGAAGATTCAATCGCTTTAACAGTGACGGTGGATCTCCTGCTGGTGGAACTGGTGGAAATACACCAGCTAGTGCTGTTGCCTTTAGGGGGATTACCATTCCTGAAACAATTGCAAACCTTTTATGGGTCGGGTGACATCCCCGTGAATGTCAGGCCCAAGGTTTTAGTGAGATAAACTCACCGGTGTTTACTGCTAGTGTCAATCATTGGATAGAAATGTACATCTGCAATTGCCCCCAAATGCATTAGATCTCTGACCAACAGAAGCATTTCAGAGATGGATGTAGGACAAAAAAAAAACAGGATAGTGCTGCATTGCCATCCTTCAACCATAAAAATGATTTCTTTTCATTTCTTCCTTGGATTTTTCTCCTTAATATGCCTTCCCTTAAAATGATGATAGTACTGGAAGAGTCTACATGGATTTAAATGAAGGCTATGAGACTTTTAGACGTTCCGACTCTAAAGCAGCTTTCATCTGCATTCTAAATATTTGCTATAGATGGGATCCTGTTCTGGGTTGCGCGTTCTATTCATATTTCATATTACAAATGTTGCCTACTCTCCATACAAATGCCAGAAGTGAGCCGTGTTGCTTATCCATTTCTCTAAAAAATTACTGTAAATTCTCAGTGCATCAAAATGTGGGCAGTTTGTTTCCGTTTCCAGCTTCGCAATTTCCCCTGCAAAGCCTTTGTTATCATGTTTCCGTGGCAGCCTATTACATATATGGAATGCTACAAGCCCATAGGATATTCATAGCATTTGTAAGTGTAATAAATGGATTATTTTTATCGTAACTATAGGGTGGAATGAAGCAAGGCCATAACAAACGACAGCTCAGACCTACGTTGGGCGCTGCACATTCTCGTACCTTCATTGATATAATATCTCTGGAACTGCTTTATATTCAGGTTTTTTTTTTCCAAGGGACTGAGAGGAATGAGGCTGATATTATACATGTTGAGGCTTCTATTAGAATGTCTTTCATGAACGCAGACAAGGACACAAACACTAACACAGTTATGAGAATACCAAAAATGTCCTCTTACAAATAAAATTAAAAGTAATGTTGACGAAGAGTCTAGGTTCTGGGAAACTAATGGAGTGTTTTTAGGAGTTGGTCCATGCTTTTAAATATATGCCGATACCCCGACATGAAAACTGGACATGTTTGCACGTGGAAAGTGAGTTTTAAGACAATAGAGGTGATTTAGAGTGCACGCTGTACCCTTAATATCTGCTTAATATTCAAGGATGGAAATCCCCGGGTGGAGCTTGGTATCATACCTGCATGAAAGTCGACCCCCACAGCAAACAGTGTTCCTGTGATGGGCATTAGAGCCTCGCTGTTGTCATTTGGATCAAGAGCAACACCTCGGACTCCCTCGTGGATGGAATATATCAGGAAAGAGTCAACACCTAAAGCAGGAAAATACCACGTTAAAGCCCCCGACAGAGGTATAACAGCCTCTCCATCCGTCCATCCACCCATTGTTGGTTACCTTCACAAGACACGCGGTCACTGCGCAGATTGTATCCGACGGTGCACGAGCAGCTCCGGGTGTTCTCCGAAGTGGGGAGGCAGAGCTGGGAACACCCTCCGTTGTTTACCTGACACGGGTTTCTTCCTGAATGTTAAGCACAACCGACAGACGTTAGGAGCTGATAGGAGCCTCAAGCCTGTGCCGTCCATGTGTGTTTCTGAGGGGCAGATAAAGAAATAAGGGTACCTTTCTGACCCTCTCTGTCGTACACCTTCATGTGAATCACGCCGGCGGTCTTGTTCCTCAGGATGGCCAGGTTCCTCCCATCTCTCTTGGTAACTGTTCCCAGCTGTCCCGAGTCCTCATCTGCCCACCACAGTTTGCCACCTGTAACCATCAACGTCACACAGCATATGCCGGTGTCATAAAACATATGCCTGGATCATAAATCACGTCTGCAGATGGAGCTGCGGTGAAATTACGAGTCACCTCCTCCCGTCTCCCTTCGCTGGAAGGGAATCTTGTGCATCAGTGCAAACAGGAACACCTACCGCACAATCGCCTTCATTATACTTTGTGAGCAATAATGGCGCACTTGAGCTCTCACTGTAATCCACCAAGACTGGCGCGCTCGCGCAAAAAAAAAGCCCTCAATAATTGAAACGTTCTCTGAGTCACTTTGAGATTAAAGTGTAGCAGACCTCCTTCCCCGCTCTTCCCGCTCGTCCTTAATGATGCATGCATCCTCCCTGGCTACTTTCATATTTAGGAATCAGGTTCTTCTCCGAAAATGCTCCACTTATCTGAAGAATTCGAGCCGGGTCATGTTTTCTTCTCTCTTTTAACTCGGGCGCAGCATCCAGCGTACAGTTGGGCTAATTTAAAAGAACTCGCTAATAAAACGTGCGATGACCATAACGCCATATTTGCCTCAGTCGTTTCGGAAAAGGCCCATTTAAAACACGCTCAGGGTCAGGCCTGGTGCGCTGCCGCCACCAGCTCCTCCACGCCACCACCCACGTTTCCCCCTTGTGCAGACATCAGTGATTCAGAGTCAGCGCTCTGTCACAGACGTGACGAGAAAATCTGACTAAAATGTGGAGAGGAGGAGAGGCAGGTGCCTTCGCTGGCTCTCTCATTTATCTCTGTTAATGTGGTGAAGATGGAGCCAATTCTGCTCCCCCAATTAAAAACAGCCTAATGGATCCCAATAAAGGCAACAAAAGACCAGAGGGACTACTTGGTAAACAATTACTATAGAAAGAGCTCTAATCACCAGTTGCATCTATATATTTCCGGTAACATAATATTTCTGATTCATACTTTTGAAGACTTATATCTCCAAAGCCATCTTCAGGGATATGCTAAGCTTGTTTCTGCAAATCAGACACAGCTCCCACAAATGCAGATGACAGTCTACATGCAGTTTACAGAACATTTAACCCGGAGGGTATGCTAGCCCAGATTAGCTTTGCTCCCTCTGTTAATTTGAAGCCACAGGGGCTGCTGCCTGGATGTGATTGCTCGCTAGTGGCACATCATATTCAATTTCCTCTTCAACCGCTACTTTGATTCCCAGCTGATGGATCACCCACACCTTTCAAACAGAAGCCCTAACATTTCCCTCGAGTCAATCCAATCATCACGGAGCCCTAGAACCTGAGTGGATCGACCTGGTGTCACTAACTCTGCCTTCATTACATCATTTTACAGCCAGCTTGTAAAACTTTATGTGCACACAATGTAAAAGCCAAAGAGAAACATCAGCAGGTCAACATGTTTTAAAACACTCCAGTGTGTGTTTTCTTTTAATGGCTCAGCTGATTGTAGCGATTTCCGGGGCTTCCTCTGGCTAACCTACAGTGGAACTACTGGGCTATTGTGAAGACAGAGGCAGCACCCACCTCGGTAATCAAAATTAAATTACTCGATACCAAATGTGCTCCGCAGACCTGATTTTTAATATTCTCCACTCAATTACACAAATTAATTTATCAAGCCTTTGTCGGGAAAATTACAGACCAGCTAATTTTGCACGGAACATTTAAAAGCTAAAAAAAAAACAAAAAAAAAACATTTTTCTGCTTAGAACAATTTATTGCCCCAAACATCTTTCTAACCATAAATCCCATACTTAGGACATCATTGTATTTTTTAGTTATTTCATAAAGCTGCAGATGCAAACTTTCTCCGCAAGTATTCGCAAAAGTCTTTTTTTTAGTTTAAAAAAATTAACCTGCGAGTGAAGAAACTGAAATTGAATTAAAAAAGCACACAAAAAAGATACACAAACTATTATATGTGTGCTAATTGCAAAGCTGCCTTCTGGAACAGGAAATGCTGTTGTGGGAACAAACACACACTTCTGAAGGAGCAACTGAAAGTGTTGGACACGTCCTTATTTTTTCACATGTCTTTAATAACTGTGATTCATGCACTTCGAGCTGTATCAAAGATATTTGTTACCAGCAACGTTACAGCTGCTCATTCGACCGTTGGGAATCAGGAACAAAACGTGATTAATTGTGATCGATGGAGTCTGGCGTATCACCGTTTTGCTGTACCCAACCGAGCCGTTAGTCTACGTCGCCTTGAGTCGTGTCGCCCATTTTTCCCAACTGCAATAATGAAGTTGCCATTATGGAGCTAAAAAACCCTCCTCAGTCAGTGTTCTTGCTCTGAGAATCCTTTCTAAAAATTCAACAAAGAAGATGCCGACAGGAGCCGCAGAATTCTAACAACTGGAGGAAACAGTGGGATTCTGTTCTGCCACCACTGTGTTATCCTCCAACAGTGTAATTAATGCTGGGTGCACACACGACAGATGCGCACCGTGCAGGAAAATAGCGCCGCCGCAATTAATAACATGCTTCAAAGACGTAAACTAACACCCTGACAACTCTCTCCATTTTATTTTTCCTTAAAAAAACCCATTAATTGTATGTTAGTCTGGGTAAATTTGGCAAATAAACCCAATGATGTTTACCTCCCTCTCATTGCCATCCCTCTGTCAACAAAAAAAACAGGTGGAGAGAGAAAATTCCTGCATAAAACAACTAGAAACGCAGAGGAAATTAAAAAAAAAAGCTTGATTATCACCCCAATAACCCGAGTTAGGATGAGCAGGTATCTTGGCATTCAGCGTATGTACTTTAATGCCAGAGTGATGTAAACTAGATGATGATTTAATCGCACCAAGTGTTGACTTGGATTTCAGGGCCCCTGTATATTAATCCAGCGGTTGATGGATGACGTGACTCATCGCATTCAGCACTGATAGCAAGAACCAACACATAATGAACATCCGGCTAGATTTTCATTACAAAGGGTTGAATCAATCATCAATCACTGCTACACTGTTTTAATTACCCAATGCCCCCCCCCCCCCCCCCCACCCCCGCTCCCATGAAGAGCTACAACTGGACTAAATAGCTCCGTTCTGCTGCTACTCAGCTAGTTAAACGTGTAATCCCTGGACGCTCTCCAGCTAATCCCCAGCAGCCATCTCTGAGATCCACTCACCCATCACGGCCAGAGCTGTGCCTTTGACTAAGTCCCTCTTCAGAGTCTCCAGCGCCTCCAGTCCGCTGCCGTCCAGATTGCACCTGTTGATAGTGCCATTGGCCGAGCTTATCCAGTACAGTTTGCTGGCAGTGTAATCTATCGAGAGCCCTGAGAGGAAGACAAGTGAGGGAGGAAGAGGGGGTCAGAGCTCAGTGTGTTGGGGGGGCATCTGTGCTTTTCTACATACGCACAAAGAACCGGGTAAATGAGCAACGCCGCTGCAAACATTACGCACTAAATTCAACCGGGGCCGCCGCATTAAAATATTATCAGATTAATCACAGCGCTGCTGTGGATTCATTAAAGTAATCGCGATTAATATCCATTCATTATTAATTCTCTTTCATTTTGTTGGGCCAAAAAGGCTCAAGACGGAAGGTGATGTATAGACTTACCACATCTTTCATTTAAATCACAGACAGACGATGGAAAACACAATTAATTATCTTGGATCTCGAGCTTCGTGAAGCCCGTGACGCGTCTCCCACCACGACATTAATCAGTCTGTAGCTTTCAGAAGCTGACAGGCCGTGAGGGGAGTTTGGTCGAGTCCCCTTTTCAGAGTGTGACACCCACTTTATGTGGGTTGATTGTTGAGTCCTGGATTTATTTTGGGGGGGGCAGTATGTTGTTAGAGTTGTCCACCTTGATCGAGCACTAATCCTCATCAGTGCAATTGTCAGTTTGAGTCATTGTGTTGAAAATTGTGAGCAGTGAATGAAATAAAGCGTGGACTTTGATGACGACACGTGAAGCAACACAAATATAAGTCCTCTTTTGTCACTATGGCAACAGGACAGTTTTGTGTGTCCTACAACACTTTGATAGCAGCTTCCTTCCACTCGGTGGAGTCGGGAATAATGGAGTTCTTTATAGGTTTACTGGATGTTCTGAGCAGCTCCAGCTGGCATGAAAAATAAATGGAAAAAAAGAGACAGACTGCTTTTTAGTCCCTGGCTTACATTAAGGGCTTTCATAAAATACTACTTAATTTATGGGGAATGGAAGGCCTGGCAGATTCTCAGCCACAATATGTCATTAATATATGCTCGTCCTCAGGTCTGAGCCATGATCATAACTGAAGCCGGTGAAATACGGCCCGATGGAGGGAGGTGTGACAGTAGAACGGGGACGATAGAGGTGTTGCTAAAATGAAGAGGGGAGCTGACCTTCAGCTGTGCCTCGAGATCTTCCCGCTCTGACACATGCGATTCTCATAGATGGGTGAATATGATGCTCACGTGCACATCGAGAGCCGAGCAATACGGAAAAACCTTTGAAGTTGAATGATTTTAATGTAAATTTAGTTTCCAAGCTAGCAATAAAAGTGTGTATGGACGCTCATACTCTTGGTGTGTGAGAAAATTAAAGGAAGCTTAGTTTGTTTTTGTTTTTTATTATTTTCTTCTTTTCTCTATTTTTTCTCTAACTTTTTCATTTTTATCTTAACTTGAGATTGATGATCAGTTGTTGCTTTGATGCTTGGCTTTTTCTTGCAAGCATATTGGTGATCTGCTGCACGAGTCAATGCTAACAGATTTAGAGTCTATTTGCATATTTTAAGGGATTGCTTCAAGAAATGTCATTTTAAAATATTTGTGAAGGTTTCAACTGAAATGATAGTTTTCCACACAGAAGGTAAATAAAGCTAAAAAAACAAACTCGTGTCAAAACATCTATATGTTTCCTCCACAAACAGAGATGCAAATACTTTAAGACTCTCTTGTTAGAAATTTCCTACTACAAGGAGAAGAAGAAGCAGAGGATGAAGAGGGAAGTCAAATAAAGAAAAGGAGGAAGAAGAGGGTTAAGAACTCCGTGAATGGCTTTTCCAAAATGAAAAACACGATGCTTAAAGTGGGATGGCGGCTTTGAGCGTTGGGTAGAGCCGTAGAGTTGATTTGCGAGATGAAAACGTCACGTTATGAAGATGGCTTGGACAGTCGGCGGGTTTAACCAGCAGGACAGAGTAAAACCATTAACATTAGAAAGCACCAATTCTGCAGATGAAAATAGTGAATGCTTTTACCTGCAGAAGTGTATCTTTAGATGAAAGGATTACATGATTACAGCAGGCGGGACCATCCATTCATACATGACAGACAGGCTGCACATCACCTGGGGGGGGCGGGGGGGGGGGCTTTGGGCCACATTACCTCACAAATAATCCCAGGAAATAAGTTGAAAGTCATCTATGAGTTTTGGAAGTCTGTCTGCAGCACTGAAATCTGGTGGCGTTGATAAAAACACCATAAAAACCAAGAACATAAAGTTCCTCTTTGTTCGCATCCAAATGACTTCGTCAGCTGCTGCAGAGGGTCGCGACCACACACAGATGAAAACAAATGTTCTTTTAGGGAGCGACCACCGCAGCACAGCATCTAATATGGAACATGCCGCATCTGATACGCAGCTAACGAGGAGTTCTCCATCAGCATGCGGCCCGGAGCTCTCATACTGACCTACGGGATCCCGCTGGTTCTGGTGGAGGACTTTGCTGTTGCTCCCGTCCATGCTGGCCATGTTAATGGTGTTGCCATCTGTCCAGTAGATTTTCCTGCGCAGTGACATGTGACATAAATAACCACGCCGCCACAGTTGAAATCACAGGCAATAAAGCAACGGCGATAAAGGCCTTATTCCATGTAAAAGGCACGTCGGGAGGTTGTTTCAAGGTGTAACCAACCGTGGAATGATCCTTTTAAATGTCACGTTACTGGCACGTCGATACACAATACACAAAACCCAGCACTGCTCCCTCATTTTGTTTAGTAATAATCTTTATCGAGTCATGTGCTCTGCATTCTGCTGCGCGCTGAAGGTGACGAGGAAGTGCACGGACTGCTGTAATCTACTTACCCCCGGGCGGGGTGCACTACAAGACACCTTGGCTTATCAATGCCGTGGATGATGGAGGTCTTCAGGGACCCATCAAAGCGAGCCACATTGATCTGCGACTCGTCATTTTCCGAGCTGAGCCAGTATAAGTTCCTGGAAAGCCAGTCTAAAGCCAGACTGCGGCAGTTCACGATATCTGCCAGACAGGGCGAGAAACGAGGGGGGAGGGGAGAGGAAATGGAAAAAGTAGATGGAAGAATCCAGATTTTAGTGAGAAGTCTCGCTGTGGCTCGTTTATTACCTTCTGCAGCTAAATGTAATCAAGAACTAGAACACATGACTGTGCGCTAAAGCACAGATATGCTGCGATTCCCCATCATTGGTTCTGTTTGAATCCATGAATCAACACCTGTGTCTCTGCTCTCCTCCCCCGTCATTATAGCTTGATGCACACATCAATAGCACGCTGCGGTCCCTGACGTGGTGGAACTATAGAGCCTGGAGAGCACTTACCTGCAGAAATGATGGTCTCCAACTGGGTGCCGTTGATGAAGGCCCGTTTGATGGTTTGAGTTTTGATGTCGGCCCAGTAGATCCTCTCCTCCGTGGCGTCGTAGTCCACCACCGTCACATCATCGATGTCTGGCACGGTGAGAGCCGTCATGATGTTCATGTACGGGTCGTCTATGTCCACGCCGCGGATTTCAGAGCGCCGCACGTACAGGAGGAACCTTTTCACCGCTGCCGAGGGCGAAAGGGCGGCCGTTTATGTGCTGTTTACGTGTTTCGGGCGAGAAAAGAAGGCAAGGACGTGGTTTGTGGCCTACCGAAGCACGACTGCTTGTTGGGAGAGAGCTTCATGAGGTGTGGACAGGTGCAGGACGCAGTGCGGTTGTAATTAATGAGACACAGATGCGAGCAGGGACCACGTCCATCATTCGTCTCACATGGGTTTGAGGCTGAGGGGAGGAGGAGAACAAGGTGGAGGAAGAAAAGCTGGGAAATGGTGTGAAAGCCTCAGCTGACACGACGTGCTTTACTTTTGATACCAATAGTTTAAAAGTGACAAGAAAATACAGGCACATATTTACTAACTGTGGGCTGAAATTGACAGAACTTTGGGTTCTGCTGCTGCTGCTGGTTAATTAAATTAAAGGTTAGTGCATTTTAAAAAAAGACCTGTTCACACATTTGTCTGTATTTACAGGCGACAGCGTTTCAGTTATCCTGTCACTCTCCAGATGCAGTAGATCCACTTTAAGACGGTAATCTGTCAGCAGCCGTTGGTGCAGAAAGGCAAAATTCTGAATTTCATTAACTTTTAACTAACAGTGATCCTCTGCGAGCTCAACATTTACAGAACGTCTCTGGTTCCTCCTCTTCTGAATAAATCACTTCCGCAAACCTGAAGAGTGGCCAAATTTTTCAGCCGTTTCCTGTCAGGATGAGATGACATTTCATTTGTCATCCATCCACTCGGATTTCCATCTACTCTGGATGATTCATGCCAAATAAGCTTATTCAAGGATCAATTCCCAGAATCTGTCCGCCACACACCAGAAATCCACTGATCCACAAATACCACAAACGGTCTGGGACGAGGAAGAACGGAGCCAAAGTATCTATTTGCTCTTAAATGAGAGATGCGTGCTCTACGGCCTTAAAATAATTACTTCATTTCACTTCCACGTATTTGATTTCCGTTAATGTGCCGTGGTTCCTCTCTGCATTTGGATAAAAAGACTTTCTATCTTTCTTCAACACCATTATGGAGATTTTCTCTACTGTTGGGGGACAACGACTCTGCTTCTCATGTTTTTCTACAATCAGCAGAAGAAAAAATATAAGCAGGGTGAAAGCAGACAAAAGAACCCGAAGGAACGGTAGAGAATGGATTCAAGCCTGGTTACGGCCGTAATAATGCCTATTGAAATGTTTCAGAAATCAGGGGGGAAAGGGTCCCATCCATCTACCAGGTGGGCTTGACACAAATGGCCCAAATATTTCATAATCCGCACTCACAATTTGGGAGCTGCTTCTGCTTTTGCGATCAATCAAAAAACAATTTCAAACAATATAATTCTGAGGAAAAATATGCAGTGAGGCCAACTGCAAACAGATTTGGGTCCATTAATTGCAGCTTGGCAGGCTGATCTGCATATCAAATAAAGATTGGCTCACATATGCAGGCCTTCCGTCAGACCGCATCAACACTGGGGGCTTCTACAGTCCGACTCTTGGCAACGGAACCCCCAAAATTTCACTGCGACAGGTCGAGAAACAAAGCTAATGAAGCGTAAGAATCAGAATCCTTTTTTTCCACAGTGTTTTCAGCAGACCACACTTTCACGCTCATAAGTGATGGGACGCCTCTCTGGTTGGAATTTAAACTAGAGAAGGGGAGAAGGTGTCATGATGGGGTAAATGTTCTGACACGTGTTCTGAAAACACTTAATGCAGCTCCTGTCGGTCGCCTGCTAAGTGAAAACTCAATCAAATTAATGGCAATCAATCTCAAATCGATTAAAACGAGGAAGATTTTATGCCACAGGTTTGAGAAGTTGACATTTAAAATATAGTTTTAACACAACTATTCAACCTGCAAACATTTTCAAACAGGTTTTGACATTATTGTTGCTGTGCATGTTATTTAGTGTCATATATCTATGTATGGAGCTACCTTGAGGCTGTCTGCTGGGGTGGAAAATCTGCAAGTCGAATGGCTGCGCGCTTGTCTTCTGGATAACAGTCACATTCTGCCCGGTCCATTTATTGGCTCTGGCTAAAGTATTGGTCCTCCAGTCGGTCCAGTACACGTTGCCCCCATAGAGAGAAACGGCAAAAGGATGGGAGAGGTATTCATGGCCCCGGAGGATTTCGATGACCCCGCTCCCATCGTAGAGTGCAGAGAAAATGGCGTCAGAGCTGTTGAAAAGAGATCACAAAGAAAAAGGGCTGAAATCGAAGTTTAAACGTCATCGAGAGGCAAAAGGGGAAGGTAGAAAAATCAAAGCGTCGGGCGTCGGTCCACTGTTCAATTGTTCATGACTCACTTAAATCTAAATATGGTCACTGAACAAAGATCTCTGAATATTTGATGCCCTCCATTATTTAAAGCTTCAGTGGAGTCATGTAGCCTGGAATCTTCCAGCGTGGAACGCTGACTTTTCCCACTGCCTAATGTCAGTACCGTGCATCCGTCCAAACGATCCGCTTTTCCAGATGATCCAGAGTGAGTCCGTTGGGCCAGGCGCCCGTCTCCATGTCCTTGAACACGATGTGGCGGCCGACTCCGCTCATGGATGCAGCCTCAATGCGAGGGAAGGTGGCGTCCCAGTCGGTCCAGAAAAGGATCCTTGGAGTAGAAAAGGGTTTTTTCAAGTAAAAACTAAAAACTGCTGCACACTGCGTTTTCTGTTTTTTCAGAGCTCCACATTGAGGGGCTGTTGGATCCATGTTCTATATTACTTAGTATTATACAGCAACTACATGCACATCACATTAAAATATGGACAATAACAACCAGAAGATGTGACCAACGTTGGGCCACTTGCTTTATTAGGACAGTTCAGTGATGCCTGGACATAAATTCTAAACGATGTGTCCAATGACAGGAGGACAACAACCCTGCAAACACCTGTGTCCCACTCTCCCACCCAGAAGCTGATGTAATGACGGAAAAAAAAGGATTCGAGCTTAAATCACACAGTGACGACAACGGAACAGTGTTAGAAAGAAGTATCCTTGTCCCGATCAATAACGTTATTCGCTGGATAAGGCCTTCCTGATCAATGATCCACTCCTTTAAGTGGATTCAAGTAATTAGATTAGAATTATTGCCCTGGACTGGAAATGCGCCTTTAGGCACCAAAAGCACACATAAATCCTACTCTGTGCAGCCATGAAATGTAGCCATCCTCCCAAATATGGAAGAATTCTGTGGGAAGGGGTGCACGAGCAGATTACTCATCCCTTTAGAGAGCCAAATTGATTTTAATAATGTCGGGGTGGTGCGTTAATCCTAAACGCACCGACCACAATGTACAACTAGGAGCGACCTCACAGATGCTATTATGCATCTGTGACATCAAGTGTCAAACACAATTTCAGGAAGGCAGCGACAAAAAACCCCCCAAAAAAACCACCCAAAAACATATTTTGGTGAAAATTGTAAAATGTTCCAAGGATAAACGCACATAACGATTTAAGACTCTTTCACAGTGGAGGCCAGAAGGGTGCTGGAGCCCGAGCCAGAGGCAGAATTACACCCTGGACTTTTTACCAGTCCATTGCCTTCAATCACATTTAGGGACAATTTAGAGTCTCCAGTCGGCTTAATGTGCAGGAAACCACTGTACCAGGAGGGAACGCGTGCAGGCACACGGAGAACATGCAAACTCATTCAAAGCCGCCGTTGCTAACCACTGCATCATTGTGTTGCCCTAGAAAACTTTTACATCTATTTTCCTGAGTGACTGCAGGGGCATGGTGTTGAGTGGAGGGCTAACGTGCCCAGAATAATTCATCTGCATCATGCTACTCTGCCCACAATTTTCTACCTAATGAGTACCCACATGAGGTGTGTCGATACTCGGCGTTATCACCCACCGGAAAGAAACAAAACAAAACCAAAAATTAATAAATAAATAAACTTTGTGTTTATAGAATCCGGATCAGCCCGGCACAGCGAATTTATACGTCTTTTAGTATTTTATTTAGTTGGCAAAATGAAGGAAACGTTCAGCTCTCCTATTAAACTACATCATATTTAACCACAAGCACAACTAAATGACGCAGTGTTGCCTTTGTAAACAGAGGCTTTCGCACATAATGGTCATCATTTCTTCTCGTGTGTATACTGGGAGGCCCAGCGACATCTGCTTGAGTATAAATTCAAATGCAACGGGCCAAAAAAAAAAGCAAAAGAAGATTTGTCCACATTTTTTCCCTTTAAGATTACACAGTCGAAAGTGTCAGGATTGTTTATATGTTCTTTTATAAACTCTGTGTTATTTACTGGGGATTTACAGCTACCCTATCTAAGCAAATGTAATTGAACTGACGTGCATGTGGCGTCCATCAATGTGCACACCAAACTTTAATTAAAAACAAAAAACACCCAGACCACAGAGACGACTAAAAGAACCAAAAAGAATAAATGAGCTGACAGAGCAGCAACAGCCCAGAGAGCAAAACACAGATCAGCAGACATAAAACCACAACCACGTGCTGCGTACCAACACACACACGCTGCCTTTGGGAACTCAATCAGAGTCCTTAGAGGAAAATAATATTGCAAATGTCCAGAATCACCAGTCAGAGCCAGATCAATGCTTCATTTCATGGAGTGTTGATGGCAACTTTCCATCAAGTCACTCAATCCCAAACAATACCTGCTGCCACGTCCTCAACGGTGTCTAGCATCAGCAGCTAATAGGAAGTGATATCCCAGTGAGACAATGTCCAATAATGCAGTTTGACATATTAAAGAGGCTGCCCGCCCCCCCCATAAAAAGTGGGAGAGGTGCAGTCAGTGTACTGCAACTAAGCCACGGATCAATAAATGTGTCCCCGAGTCTCAGTGGGATGAAGAACCAAGTTTGAGAAATCAAAACATTTTATTTGGAGCTTTTTGGTTTGAAGGTTCTGCTTAAGGAGTTTTAAAGGGGGAAAAGCATTAAGGTTGACAGTAATGTATGGAATATATCATAAACAAATATGACAATATGACACTGCTGCCGGGGGGGGGGGTCATTTTAAAAGAGACACGAGCGCAGCACTGGTACTGATGTCCTCAATATCTGCTAGCTTGCTGGGCCGGAGCTCAGTGGGCTTCTAACCCCGAGGAAGATGCGGAAATGAGAAACGGAAGGCAGCCATAATTTTACCACATTCCAATAATCTGGATGCATGACCGACCGCATGGCTGGAGGCAGCCTCCACGTGGGACAACGTACCCTTGCCCTGGGTCAAGAGCGATGGCTCGTGGGTGCTCCATGCCTCCAGCGATCAAGGTGGTGCGCATATCTCCATTAAGCTTTGCTACCTCGATCTGATCCAGATTGCTGTCGATCCAGTAGAGTTTGCCGGTGATCCAGTCTACAGCCAGGCCCTCCGGGGTGGCCAGCCCGTGCTGCACCACCACTTCGATTCCTGTCACCCCTGAAACAACGACATGGATGGTAGAAATCTCCACATTGTTCCGGAGCATTAGAAAAGGTCACAAATACTCCTGAGTAAAGCTTCTTGCACTGTAATAAGGGTTTTCCCCCACAGCCTATCACACCTGCCTATATTCATTCTACAGTCCTGCGTGGTTACTACCAGAAGGTGGTTGCTACGGCTCAGCTAAAGCAAGGAAAGAAGGTCTGAAGCTTCATTTCATGCAGTGGAGCTGTATTATTTTTTCATAGGGAGATCCGAGATCAATTTTTAAGGAGAGACCTTATCAGGGGACTGTATCACACCGGAATACATGAGGAGAGCAGAATAGATGTGTGGCGTTACCACAGATACCGTCAGAGGAATCCATTAGAGCTGCTCTTGTACATATGAGCAAATCATGACTGTTTCCAGTCGATGCATCACAGTGCCTTCAGAGATCCCCTGTGGTAAATGCTTGTGTGCTGGCGTGTGTGCGTACCACCGGACTCTGAGAGCCGTCCTCTGTAGATCTTATCCTCCACCACATCTGTCCAGTAGAGCAGGCTGTGATTAAAGTGGAAGTCCAGGGCGATGGTGTTCCTCAGCCCCGGCACCAGCAGGCTGTAGTCTCGCTTGTGAAGGTCTATCCGTCTTATCTCGTGTCGGATTGAGAAAATTATAAACGCCTCAAAGGGATCTGAATGAAGAAAGAGACAGCAACAAAGATTTTACTGTATTTTTTGTTTGTTTTTTTAAAAACACCCTCCCGAGGCTGTGCGATGCTTCAATGATGTCTTCACTGAAGTGTGATCTCCTGCACAGTTCTGGACATCGTCAACCAGAGGACAGGTGGATTCTGTGATGTGACCTTTGACACTGGTGCTGCTCACGTCAATCCTTTCAATATAAAATTAAATCCCGTTTAAGAGGCCAAGATCTATATTTGCAGGTCAGTCGGGTGTAATTTTGGCCTCTGCTGTTTAAATAACACACAGAGGAAACGGTAACATAGCCCCTTCTTCTCACCTTGATCTGTTTCATTTGGGTTTTTTTCCCCTCACCAGAACCAGAAGTGAAACCTTTGTTTTGACTACTTCCAGGTTCCTTCTGGATTATCACCAGTACAAGATATCCACTCGTTAAGTTTTGTGTTTTTTTCCCCCCAGTAATCCCATTTTTTGTTCTTGTCCTCCGAGAACTGCCTCTAATAGAGTCAGAGAGGAGCTTAAATCTAAAGCTGGCGACAGTGTTTGCATGCTAAACACCTTTGGCACCTACCGTGTTGGGCTGTGTCTAATCAATAAATGCATGTTGGTTTTTTTTGAAAACCAAAAAAAAAAAAAAGTGACACTTCCAAGTCATCCACCACTGCCAGCCACCCCCCCCCCCCCCAAAGAAAAAACAACCAATCATTCACCCCACAAACAATCTGCAAAATAAAATTATGTATTGTGGAATTTATCTCCTGCACACCAGAAGAAAAAAAATACCACAGAGACATAACTGTTCTTATAAAGCTAATTAAAAAAAATGCCCTTGCCTCAGTGACAAATAAACCACCGGAGAGATGCGCTAAGGAGGCAGAGCAGATATTTCCTGAGCGTTCCTGGATCAAATGTCTAAATTCGAATGCGCTTGTTTGCAAAATATGATTTATGGCGAGGGAGGAATGTGCACGTTTTCCAGTGTTAATTCAAGATTAGCGCTGCAGCTGCCATCCGTCTTTGAGGGACAACAGAGGAAAGTAATCAGACCGCGGTCCGTAAATCGGAACGTGCCAAACCGGCGGTGCGGTTGCGCAATCATCCCGTTTCAAGCAGTCACGGAGTGGCCTTGTCAAACAGACGATGAGACAAAGTGTCTGGGTGTTTGATGTTTCTAATGTGCACCGCGCTGGCAAAACCCTGTTGTTTGCATGTGAGTAGATGTGCGGGGAGCCGTTGGCCCGCGGACCTGAGCAAAGCTCTGCTGGTTTGAGAATGCCTCCCTTCAGTCGGCATCAGCGCAGATGAAAACAGACATGACTCATCAGCCACACGCCTCTTCAGATTTGTAAGTGAACTAGGCAGCATCCTAATAACTACCTATTACGGTTCTTCAGCCCGGCTCTCCACTTTCCAGGCAGTTGCACCCTCCCCATGTCCCTCGGCTGCTTTTTGCCTCATTCTGGTGCAGTTTATAGGCTATTTCATGCATTAGTCATCAAATGACACTCATATTTCTCAATAGAAATAAAGCAATAGCTCCTCATAATTAGAAACCACTTTTGTGTTACTGGTAGATACAAATGTGATCCAGGCTCAAAGGCACCAGCCAAAGTCCACAGCTTGGACGCCGTTACCTGTGCTGTGGCAGCTGTCTCCGTCTGGGTCCAGCGTCCATCCCGGGTAACAGGAGCATTTCACAGTGGTCTTGTACTGCTCACACAGCTGGCTGCACTTTAGGTGACGGCTACAGTAGTCCACCACCTCACAGGTCTTGTTGCTGGAGTCCAGGTGAAGCCCCGGGGGACAAAAACACACGACTCCCTTCCCCGGTGCCACGGTACACTGGTGACTGCAGCCGCCTCTGGCCACGAGACACAAATCTGTGAAGGGAGGCCAGAAACGTCATGAGGGGTGGTTGCGGAAACAGTGGAACACAAATGTGCCAAAACAGGATATATAGGTGCTTATTTAGCGTCACTTTACATTGTAAAGCGATGCTACATGGATTGTGTCCACTATGTCACAACAATTACAACCCTCTTGGAACTATTATCTAGAGAATCCAGGTGTTCATAAAATAATTGCACCCACCAGCTTTAAAATGTTCTGACCAATTACTAAAAGACCCAGAACTGTAGGGTACGGGGCATAAATATGAGTGAACTTCATGTTGCGTGGCAGAATAAGCACTGGCTGGAGACATGGGGAGCGCCAGTATGATGGCAGTAATCATCGATACAGGTTAGTTCCTTTATATTTAATAGGTAACTAAATTTGATCCCTGTGCCAGTGTTACGGTCTCCAGATGAGACATCACGTCATTTTAGTAGTAGATGTCATCATGGTGATCAGTCCAGGAAAAGCACCTGGTCGGGGGACAAAATGGCTAAAATTGTTAAGAAGTTGAACGACCGCAATGGTAATAGGTTCAACCAATGTAGCACTGGCCCGTACGTTAATAGAATTACATTTTCCAGAACTTTGAGGTGCAGTGGAAACAAAATCCCATAGATTCCCAGGAAAATAAGGCCCTGAAAATTTTGGAGTAAAGGGCTGCACATTGTGTTTCCAATATGCTTCCAAGCTTTCCAAAACAATAGAAAGCAACATGGGCAACAGTGACAGAGGGGATGGGGCAAAAATACATAAAAGATATAAGGTGATTTAATAAACCCAGATGAGATCCTCCTTGTGCTTGCACCAGGACTAAAGTTCTGGTCTGCATCTACACGGTATATCGACCCAAACATACCGGTACTCTCTCTCCTTTTCCCCATCGTGATTAAGCTCATCTTCACCAGGGGGCCAGGACAACACTGTGACATCTCACTTGTGAGCCTAATGGAGTATGGACTCATAGCTCCTAATGGTTGCAAATCCTGCTGAACATGTGCAGATCAGACCCTGAGGGCCTCTTTTGAAGACATAATTGTTGACGTGCAGGCAGAAGCATTCTTTCCAGCTCCGACGCCGCAGATACTCAGAGGTCCTGAAGGACTCGTGCAGGCCCGAGTAGTGATGCTCAAGAAAAATGAACCTCCGTGTTTACACTGCTTCCTTTAAGAGATTAGATGGCTGCGGCTAATCGCAGGAGATCCTTTCCTTCCCGCTGAAAGCTGTTGGACAAACACTCACGTCTGCCATTATCTGGACACCAGAATAATACCTCATATTCAATCCCTATGGCCTCTGAGAGGACACGCACCGGTTCACCGCTGGCCTTGGAGCTGCTAAATGGGGAAAGCGAGGACATAACAGGAGACCAGTGGCAGGATACTTACCAGCAAAATCTGAAACTTTGGAGGTTACATGTCCTAAAAATCTGCACTGCGATGATGTGATGAGCTTTATGTTTCAGTTTTGCTTTTAAAACGCTCCGGGTTTTAATAGTAGAAGAAGAACGTGCTTCACAAACGACGCGCTTCACTCCATGTTATGAACTGTCAGTTGCATCAACTCAACATTTCCCAGGGGTTATTATTTTTGGCACTTTCTTTCTTTTAGTTCCTTAACTTTAAAGTTCTTCTTCACCCAAAATACATCTTTAAGAATCAAACACAGGCTTGTAGCGTGGCTATAAAAAGTTCCTTTGGATGAGAAGCACTTCTGGACCATTGAATTTTGCAGTAACATTTTTAATCAACATTAACAGCATTCTCTTTCCTATAGTGTCAATTCATATTACTTTGATGCCCTAGAACCGTACCTGCCGGTCCGCCAGGCTCTTTTGAGCATTGTATTTGGCTAGAATACAATCCCAGAGACTGTGATTGTGCAGCTGAACACTAAAGATGGAACACGATGTCGAGTTCCACATGTAAAACTACGGAAACTCAAATATAAAAACTGAACATATTGTGCTCGTTCAAGTCACAGGGGAGAGACTCAGATAATCTGCCCACAGACATTTGTCGACTTAAGTCTGAGTTTTTTACAAAGCAAAAGAAAAAGGAGGATAGAAAAATTCCGACAGCACTTTTAGACGTGGCCGAAGTCACACAAGAGGGGCTGATGTTGACGCTACCGCTGAACAATGATCCGTGAGCAATCTTGGAAAAAAATAGAATAAATAAATGTTGCGTAGGTGGGCGGCAACATCACTGACGTGCGCTCTCACGTGCCGGCGAGCTGCTTTTCTAAGTGGGTCACAAAACGATGAATGGGCAAACGAGAAGCAGCCAGCGTTACCACAGATGGGTCCCTCGTCCGAGCGGTCCGCGCAGTCCACTTTGCCGTTGCAGATCTTGTCGGGGGTGAGGCACACAGAAGTGTCGTTGGCACAAGGGTACTTGGGCGGCTTGCAGACGGCAGTTTCGCAGGACTCTTCATCGGAGCGGTCCTCGCAGTCAATGTCGCCGTCGCACACCCAGCTCTTGGTGATGCACTTGCCTGTGGAGAGCGGAGCGTCGAGTCAGAGTGGCATCAAAAGAGATTTTACTTTAAAAGAAGAAAAGGTTCCCCGTCTCATGGTTACGCAGTGTTGCATTTAACTTATATGGATTTCAATGTTAATCTTAGATTTAGAAATGAAATGGTCATAATGCACCGTAAAAGCAGGTAAAACTGCAGCTTGTTTGAAGTGTTTGTCTAACTATAGGAGAGGCCCTAACATTGACATAAAAACATGAGGGTTTATCAGGGAGTGGGTGTCATAGAAGCACGTTTAATGGGTTTATGAAACAGGATTTCTAAAGAACTGAAGACTAAAATGCTTTTTTTACTATAGAAAAGACTCCACATCCACAAGTGCTTTCTGATTCAACTAAATACATGAAAGGGAGAGATTTCTTCTTCGTCTTTATCATTCATGCTGGTCTTAAAACCGATGCCAATCCAAGTCCAGGTTCATTTCGTCTTTTTCGTCAGCCTGTGCCAGAACCATCGAACAAAAGGATGCAGGGGAGGACCAAAGGAAGGGACTCGTGTTGGAACTGACACCAAGGGCAACGTGAGATCACTTCTTTTCCACCCAGGGTGTCATCATCCGTGTCTCCTCTTCAATCACAGCCCTGTCAAAAATCCAAGCCGGGTTCACAAGCATGTGAACTGTTAGCAGAGGGAAAAAGCAGCTGTCAGATGGTCCAGAGAAGGTTGAGAAGTTAGGGAGCGCTTGTTTATTGAAGAAAAGTTCCCCGTGGGTATTGAAGAGGCGTTTTTAAGAAGATGCGCATGGGGGCCACCACGAAGGGCCCCCCGACCGTGGCGCTGCGCCTCCTACCTGTGTCCTTGCAGGTGAATTTGGCCTTGGGATCGCACATCCTTCTGGTCCCCTCACAGCCGTCCTCATCGCCACCGTCCTCGCAGTCCTTGTCTCCGTCGCATCTCCAGCGTTCCGGGATGCAGGTCCCATCCGTGACGCAGTGGAATTCCTCTTCGCTGCATTCGATCACAGATGGCAGCACTGAAACAAAGGTCGGTCGGGATTGAATTCCTCACAGCTCTACGGGTTTAGTTCCAGCACACTCGTGATGTAAAGATGTATTTAAAATAAATGAGTCTGGGATTTCGAGTAGAAATAAAACCACTAAAGACTGTGAAATGGATGAGTAATCACTGAGCAGGATTAAAATTGTAAATGTGTTTCGCATTTGTTAGGCATAAAATAATATGTGATCATACATGCTGGAAATCTGATTACTTTAAATCCTGACATCAGAGGGGAGTTTTTCTTCCCCCGTTTTATTTTATTTATTTATTTATTTTTTTGCTCGGCAGCTGAGGCGGAGGAGCGATTCTGATTCTGATCCCTGGGGTAAGAGACGGAGCAGACACGGGGGAGTGGAGCAGCATGCAGCTCCCATCAGGAAACGGGTTGACGGATAGTCTGCACATTCTAGTGACAAGCACGCGAGACGCCAGTTTCGAGGAGCCTGCGTGAGATTTGTGTGGTAATTAGATTAAATGATTCAGCTCCTGATGCTTGCATTTCCCCAAACAGGGACGAGATAAGATTAGTCACATGTGAGCATGAAAAGGAAGTTATTAGACTCAAGCTGTTAAATTGTTTAACTATAATTACAACCCCCAAATTTAAGTCGTGATTTGAATTACAAATGCAATTATTAGCATTTTGAAGTATATATGAGATCTCCTGACAGATGCTAGCAGACAACAAAAGTGCTTTATTTGATCTCAGCAAACAGGCTGATGAATATAGAATCATGGTGACCCGATCAGACCTGCTTAAGACAGTAAAGTTTGTTAAAAGTTTTGGAACAGTTCCAACAGAACCGTCCAGTATTTGCTGCTCCGTTATTTGTCAGGAGCATCGGCTGAATGCAGATTTGCCTTTTTGTTTTCCTGCCTTGAAACGAACAATCCGAACGCGTCTCGCTGGGTTCAGGGATACTGCTCCAGTCTTTAGCGCTGCCTTTTGTTCATTTCATTTCTTTTTTTCTCACGAACGTCGGCATTGGCGGCGCGCCGATGAGCGCTCCGAGAACTAACGCAGGGCGTTCTCACATGCCGATCCGCCCCTGCAGGTGGTGTTTTCATCGCTGTAGTCCCCACAGTCGTTGTCACCGTCGCAGGCCCAGTGGTCCGGGATGCAGCGGCCGCTGGCGCACTGGAACTGGGTGTTGGCGCAGGACCGGGCGCAGCCCACTTCGTCGCTGCCGTCCCCGCAGTCGTCATCTGTAACCACGCAGGAAGGACCGTTAAAAGCAGCAGCTTCCCTGGAGGATGCCACAGAGAGCTGAGGTTTGCAGAGCGAGGCGGGCGGAGTCACCTGAGTCGCAGCGCCACTGCGCGCTGACGCACCGGCCGCTGGAGCAGCTGAACTGCGTGAGCGGTTCACAGGTGGGGAAGGCTGAAACAGAGTGTTCCCAGCTACATGTCAGCCACAAACTCATTAAGTCGTGTAATGAATGATCAAGACACAGATGTTTCTAATTGGAAGTGCCAGATCCTCTAAAACCAATCATTTGGCAGAGTAAATACTGTTGGGGAAAATAAATAAATAAGCCAGCAGAAAATGAATTACACAGCTGAAATTCCTGAATCTGGCCTGTCTCATCCAATGATCCCTCTGTAATTGAGCTCTAATGAATTGAATCAAGAATAAATTGGAATGCCGTCGGTTTGATTCTGCCGCGTGAAATCCCGTCGGTGGACGCAAAAACGTCCCACATAAAAATGCGTTTTTCAGCCGGAATCGGACAACAAATGAAGGGAACGCGCCAGTCTTATCAAAGTTAAATTAGCGTCAACGTACAAGTTTATAGTTTAGATTCCCTTTATGCCTTTCTATGGGACACTGTAAGTCTGACATTTGTGTGTGCAGTAAACATGTGTGTAAAAGACATTTTTCAAACATCCTTCCTGGATCACCAAAGCTATATTGACTTTGCTATCAAATTAATTCTACATTGGAATTGATTTCTTGACATCTGCCGGAGCTGCCGGGAAGCGCAGGGAGCTGGAAAGGAGACGCGCTGCATCTTTCTCCAGTTTTTTTCCCGCCATCTTAGTGCAGCGTGTCATGGCCCGTGCACCGCTGGTCGGAAGTGAGAGCATCCATAAATAATGAAGGTTTCAAGTAAACAGAGCTATTAAAAAACCTATATATATATAGCAAGCAAAACAAAAAGCAGCCATTGTATAAATAATGACAACTTCAAGTGAGCACAGACACCAACACAAGAGAGTGTGACACCTACTAAAGTTCCGACAAACCAGATCCAAATTAGCATCAATCTTTAAGGCGGCCACCACTGAGCTTCAGGTGTTCAAACACCAACAGCAGCTCCGGTGAAGCTAAGTGTGCCGTCAGAGCTGCACAGCGGCGTCTGCAGAGATGCGACGCCCGAGGAAGCAGAGACAACGGCGTGCGAGAGAATATGTTTTGCTGCACAGCTTGATTATGATTGAACGAAGCCAAGCATGAACTTTAATTACTGTGTACACCGGCGTGTTTGGGACTGTGTGTTGAGGCAGCTTAGGAGGCACAAAAGGAGGCTGTGGCAGTACGGCACGGCACTGCACGGCGTTTGGAAAACACCAGTCACTCTAAGAGGCTGATTTATTACAAACAATAACCAAAGGTGAATTTGAAAGCTGCTGCTTTAACGCACGCCAGGTCACCCTGGCAAGAAACGTTCTGATGGCCTTAAACGCAGCACAGAGAAAAACAGTTAAGCCCCCTAAAGTAGTCCAAAAACCCAGGCCAGCCTGGCGTGCTGTGCATTCCCCCCTCTTATTAGTGTTTCCTAAGATTAATCCCGATCAGACAAGTCAACATTCGCTGGCAGATGGAGGAAGACCTCAGAGCAACGGCTAAAGAGCAGCGAAGCTCTGAACAAAAGTACGCTGTTTACTCAGCACCACCTCTCCGTGTGCATGGCAACAGGGAGGGCATGTCTAGCTCTCAGTCCAAAAAATACCATCCATAATTCAAGACATAAAAACAGTCGGCACCGCACGCAAAATGCCCTGTCAAAATAAAAGCATAAATAGTGACACAGCGCAAGACTTTGGCAGCTAATGATGAAATTTAGATTATTGAACCGTGATATTTATTAGTGCATTAAAGAGATTAGTGCTCCGTCTTAAAAGCAGGAGAATATTCTCATATCTGCATAAATCTGCACCTGGGTCACATTAACACATCAGTCACCAGCGCGTCTCAAAGGCTTCTGAAAGCCGCCGTTGCTAATGAGAACAGAGAGAACATGAGAGAAGCTGGTGTGACTCTTCCACCCCTCCAAAGTTTCCCCACAGCCCTGCAGTAGTTGCTCGATTCTGCCGTATTTAAATCAGTGCTATTGTTGTTTGAGTTCTTTCAGGAACCACAGACATAAATGACGAAATAACAGTGACTGCTGCCTGACCGAATTCCCCCAGTGGAGGATATTAGACCGTGAACTGACAACCTTATCAGCCCTCACAGATATTGTATATGAAAGATTGTGTTGAATTTCATTAGGGATGAAATTATTAAACAGGAGGAATCAGTGGCCGAGGATTCCTCTAAATCCTCATATTAGGATTCAATTCATTGGCTGAGCTGGCCTGAGTTGCATGTCGACCAACAACAAACAGCGGGTGAATGAATGGATGAAGGAGTGAATGCAAATGTGAGGAGCAGCCAAGGGTGACTTACTGCAGGATATTTCATCAGACATGTCTCCACAGTCGTCCTCCCGGTCGCAGCTCCAGGCTCGGGGTATGCAGCGTCCGTTCGTGCAGGGGAACTGGTCCACCTGACAGTGCTGGGCTGGGGGGAGGGGCAGGCATGTCAGACCTGGGAGCAGCTAACATTTTTCAGCTCCTGACTAAAGCTCCCACTGATTGATCCTCTTCGAGTAAAGAAGAGGCACCGGCGAGAGTCCGAGGGGATTTGATATGCTCGCGTTCGGGACGGCTGGTACGTCACTTGACCGATGTCCCCCGGGTTCGTTGGAGGATGCGTTTGAAAAAAGAATAACATCTCCAGCGTCAGCGTGTTTGTCGGAGACAGACAATGACGTCGCTCGTCCCCTGGAGCTAAATGCATGACTTTAAGAACAGACCGAGTGACTCACACCTTCACAAAGTCGGAGTAATATTAATGAGGACAGAGACGGTAGATTAAATGGCCGGGGGGGTGAAGGTCACTGATGTTTCTTCTGTGAAGACCTGTGCCTAATGGAGCCATTCAGACATTTGGTTTTAGCTTCACAGTCGATTGAAACACAAAGCGATGAGGGATGGTGAGCAGAGGATCAACGCGAGCGTGCCTCCTACCTGAGCAGGTGCCGTTGGCCTCGTCCTCGTTGTTCCCGCAGTCGTTTGTTCCGTCACAGAGCCATCTTTTGGGAATGCAGCGATTGTTGCTGCATTTGAAATAACCAGCGGGACACGTGTGATTGTCTGCAAATTCAAGAGTTCAAAGCGCAAAATGTGAGCCAACAACCTTCACAACAATAAATCTAAGCCAATCAGCACAACCAACAGGAGTTTCATCGTGTTTGCGTGGAAAAAACACATTTTCATTATGTTATACTGTACATGGCGCCAGGGCGTCTCCAAGGTTCTGCTATCTTTTTTATTAAAAGCTTTATTACCTCTGCTGCCAGTCTGACCTTTTTCAGCTCTTTTGCGGGAAAAAAAAATGTTCTTATTGTGAACAACCTGTTTACAGCCTCAAAATGGAATTTTATAAAGTCCAGAGCTCGCCATATTTGTACCTACTGATAAACTAACAAGCCAAGTACGAAGCTATAAAAGAGAAAGTTGTTTTTTAAATGTGTCCTTCATGTGAGAGCAGCAGAGTTTTCATTTGACTGTAGTTGAACTGTGAATCTGACTCAGGAGTTTAGTACAGGGGCAGAAAAGGTTAAGTCCACCCTCAAAAGCAGAACATTAACGCGATCAAGACATTCTAACTCCACTTGAGTGGCTGTTGAGACACAGAATAATATAACTAAATAGATGTTTGAACATCCTTTGTCGCCTCTGCGTGCGTCATGCCCCAGTGGAGTGGAGCCGCATTAGACTGATTGTGTTGTGTGTCTGCACGGAGCATATTGTCCCGCGTTCCCAGACTTCTTCTGTTATCCTCACAGCAGCTGTGAGCCTCCTCATCGCTGCCGTCCAGACAGTCGTCGTCTCCATCACACCTCCACAGGGCCCTGATGCAGCGTTGGTTGTGGCACTGGAACTCGTCGTTTCTGCAGGACCGCGGCTCCGAACCACCGGCAGGGGCTTCTGGAAGAGACCTCCTATGAAATAGCTGTTCCAGGGAAATTATTAGCATGACTATAACAGCAGTAAAGCTGATAATAATGTCTCCTGACCCTGCGTACGACTGCTGGGACTTAGCTTGTATTTCATAAAAGCCACTGGGATGACCCCCCCCCATGTGTTCATTTGCTGATTTGCACATAACGTATTTATCTGTTGACTGCGCCATAGGTAAAGGGAGGGGAGGAGGGGTGTCGTGTGCAGGGGTGGGGGGATCTAAGGCCTCTCGCTGTCAGATTCCCTGTGCCCTCCTACCTGCACAGGTGACATTGTTCTTTTCCAGAACCTGGTTGTCAGCGCAGGCACACACTCTCCCTCCTGGGATGGCGAGGCAGAGGGTACCGCAGCCCCCATAATTCACGCCGCATGCGTTGTCACCTGGGGGAATCCAAAAAGTAAACATGGGGCGGTGCACTTTTAAATGAGATGCGTTTTATGATCCAGGCTGGAACGGCTTTAATTTCCTCCTGCTGCTCCTCCCTCACACATCGTGTCACTGGTCCAAAGCCCGTTTATCTACTGTAACGCCATGTCAAGGCAATTATTGGGAACAGCAGAGGTTAGGGACACTTGACATGCTTTACCCCTCTTAGGGGGAGTCATTTGTCTTTCCTGAAGACAATATTCCCCCAAGGGTATTAAAAAAAAAGAGGGAAAAAAGCAATGTCAACAGCAAAGTTAGGTGTCAGCCACCTTTGTTTCTTTCATTTAACACGGAGCCCAAAGCCACTGGGATACAACCTTTTGTTTTGTGAGAAAGGACTCACCAACACACAGGAGACTGGACCCTCGTCCTCTTGTGTCCACAAAAAACAGGACCAAGCAGCTCTGAGCAGGGGCCAAATATTTGATTTACATCCGAGTCCTCTTTTGCCACCATCCAAGTCAATAAAACAATTCAGTTCTCCTTCCAATTAACATGGCCTGTAATCCACTTTAGCATTAATTTGCTTGATTATTTGGCCAATCGAGTGTGACTGCGGGTGATGTGATGTGCCGTCATTGTAAAGACTATTGACATAAGTGCCGGATGAAGCTATGGCATCAGTAAAATCCTTAGTGGAACCAATCAGTGGAAAACAAAGTTATGGAAACTTTAGTTCCCTTTCTCCATTTGCTCTAAGTAGGCTTGAATAAAGGCTATTTTCATTTATAGATTGCACTAATCCTGGCAGAACACAGATAATAATGAAGCAGAGGGACAGTCAGTGAGAACAGGAGCAAGTGCTGCAGTTTGCCCGCCTCCCCTGCTGGGTTTGGGTTATTAGTCTGAATGAAAAACGGAGAGAATGTGGCTACAGTTTCTTTTCTGCTGCGAGCAGCAACACATCCCCCGAGTTGTTCAATGCCTGGTCGATAGCTTTATGCGCCGAGAAAATTCTTCCTCATCTGGAGCCATCAGGATTTTTCCTGTTTACGAATTTGACACATTTCTGTGTAGCTAATGTGTGTTTACCGGCCCAGCGTCCAGGTATCAACCTCTCCGCATGGTGCCATGTGTGTATGCGCATTAGATAGCAAAAACAAAGCACCCGCGGCGAGCGATGGCGCTGGTCTCCACTCTCGGCCATGTCTGACTCCACTCTGTCTTCCAGGTTTTTAACATCTTGTATCCATCATCGCTTTCACAAAACTCCTCCAAATCTGCTCAACATCTCTGAATCCATATACTGGAACCCCCACTCACCTCGAATTTCCTTGTCATGATCTAATTAATTGGTTTTTATGTGTGTATAAATGATTATTAATGTATGGAATGGATTATTCTCAGGAAATCTTGATGCCCAGCGTGTTGTTGCTTCCAGCACATTTATTCAATGATGAAGGCCGAGCACATTGAGATGAGCTCACCTTGCTGACTCTGTGCATCGTAGACACGCAGGCCGAACAGCGGTGGTCTCTCGCTCCGCAGCGGGGTAACGTCGCCGGTGGACAACTCCAGCTGGAACACTGATGCGTTCATGTACTCGGTCCAGAATATATAATTACGATAATGCGAAATCCCAAATGGGTGGTTCAGTTCTTTGCCGTTGTACACCACCTGTGACATGAAGAGGCATACGTGCAGTGTTGCAACCAAACGATTCAAGCTAGCAAAAGCAAGAACCATCGTGGAATATTCAGGTTGATTTCAGCCATATCACTTAAAAATGTAACTTTAACGGTAGCGACTCCTCCACGGGCTAAAAATTGGACTTAAAAAATAAGTCTTGATTTATTATTTTTTCATCCAAAGGTTATTCCATCCCTCCTTGGGTTAAACATAAGCTAGTAAATAAAACTGACTGTGCATTTATTTGAATTTCCAGTAACTTATGCAGGAAAAGATCATCTCCTCCGACTTTGTTGATGGAGGTTAAACGGGTATTTATTGAGTCCTGAGTGTCGTCATCTGCCCGTTTACTGAATCTCAGAACCTTTACTCACCATTCTACCGGTGCCATTGAGATAAATCTGCTCAATGTGGTCGTAGTAGGCGTCGCACCAGTACATGGTACTGGTGCTGTGGTCCAGCGTCAGGCCGTTGGGCCACAGCATGTTGGAGGTCACGAAGATGCGTCGGTTGGATCCGTCCATCCAGGCTTTCTCGATCCGCCCGATGCTGTCGTTGACCTCGTCCTCTTCCCAGTCTGTCCAGTACATCCAGCTGTCACAAACACAAAACTGTCATGGCCAAACAGACCTTGGCAGCATTTGCTGGATGACATCATTGCTAGCAAACTCAAGATGGCGCATCACACCGGATTAGGAAACGATTTAAACCTGCTGGACAGCACGTGGAGGCGAAAACAGCCAATTCTCAGTGGTTTCGTGGGATTTGAAATGTGATTTGTTCAACTATTTGCCATGATCTCTTCTTTATTAAACGTGCCCAGGGGATGTGCTGCGTTCAAGGGTTGCTGACGGAGCCTTGTTGCTCCCGGTTTCTCATCAAAGATCGAGCCTCAACAAAGGGGGGATGAAACCGAATGCGATATGGGGGTGAATGGAGCCTTCCTCTGTCTTACAGTCATTTTGATGACCTCATGTATTATTCAATCAGCCGCACAGTCACATAAGCGCGCCGATAGCGTGCACAGATAGCGTCTGAGTTGGGTCTTGTTGGAGAAAAGGACAAATCTGAAGGCAGCAATTGGAACGAAAAAGCAGTAAATAGAGTTTTGAGAAAGAAAGCTTCTAAATGTGACTGTGGATGGAAGAGAGCCACAGCAGTCCTGCTCACAGCCCAAACGGAGCCGCCGCCAATATCCTGCACCAATATCCTGCACCAATATCCTGATCTCTGAGAAGCATCTGCATAATGATGACTTTGTTGTGGGTTTTATTGTTTAATATCGCCTTATTGCCTTATTTCAGTTCCACTTGGGTGTAAAAATCCGATGATCTTTTTGTAGAATAAAGGAACCTTTAAACATTATTGAACATGCATTTATTCACTTGCGCATTGTTGTTCAATTCAAGGATTTAATTTGTCCAATTAGACACACAACACAACAAAGAACTCTGAACTTGGAATTGGTAGTCTGGAATTCTAAAATAAAAAAGTATTACGATTATATATTAAGAAAAAAGACAGCAACAAATGTCAACTAGTGCGTTGGTTCAACCCCCTTGAGATTTAAAAACTAATCTTTGACTGGGATGAATTTGGTGAGGGTTAATACGATTTAGGACTTTAAGTGTTATTAATCCCAAAGATCCGCGGGACCTTCAGGGAGTCCGGCTGTGCAGAATCTCCTCGGACACAATGCTCGCTGAGAAGGACCAAACATCTGTAACTGGCCCTTTCAAATGAACGAAGTGGTGAATGTGAATCTTTATGAGCGGTAAACAAAACCCTACTGTGCGTAGAACATGTGCTGCCAGCATTTGTTCAGCTGCTCTCTTCAAGGTGGCAGAGAAGAACCCTCCTACATTTCCACGCTGTCTTTTGAAAGCAGCACAATGGCTTCATCTGCCACAGCAGATGTCATTTAAAATATTCAGGATTAAAGTTTGAAGCAGTCTCGTACATCTACGAGACACGGCAGCGTGAAACAGGACAATATCGCTCGTCGTTTAGGCATTTCCATCATCGGCTGTCAGATGATTTGCTGTCAGGCATCTGGATCCCACAAATCTGGGCTTGAACGGCGTCTTTCAAGCAGCTTCAGGGTTCACGAGTCGCAGCGCTCCTCCTTAAAATCTGACGAAATCAAAACTGTTTAAATCATCGCATCTGTGCCCGGGGCATGTTTATTTTACAAAAAGATTGAAAGTGATATTTATTTTTTGAAGGTTTTTTTTTTTTTCTTATTTAGAAAGATTTGTAACACAAACAGGTGCAAGTGGGGGCTGTCATAAAAAGTCGAATTAGCAGAATGCAAACCGACATAAATGTATTCTATTTGGGGGAAATAGGATGTGACGTGCCTTTAGAATCCATTAAGATATAGATTAAACAAAAAAAGATTCATATTAATGCAGCAACCCTTTCTTCATGCTCCCAACCAAAGTGACTTCCACCAGATGCAGGAGCTCAGCAGCTGTCCAGCTGAAATGAGCCTGGTGTCAAAAAGCCCCTAAACCCCATTACGAGGTGTGAGTGGCGAGATAAGACTTCTTCCCTCTTTGACTGTCAGGGTAATTTTTCCCTTTTGCTGACCTGTTTGGAGGGTCAACCACGATGGCTCGAGGGTGCGACATGTTTCCTTCCAGCAGAGTCTTGCGCGTCTGGGAGGCTCTGTCCAGCCTGGCAATGCTAATCGTCTTCCGGTAGCCATCATTGGTCCAGTACAAATTATTCCCAATCCAGTCCACTGAGATTCCTTCAACATTGTCCAGTTCTGGAAGAGGATATATAACAATATATGCATGTAAAATCTATTCGCCTGTGAGGCAACTGGCCTTAAATGTGTGCAAACTCTTCAGATCCTCACACATAAGCTAACTTTAGAAGGGAATACTGCTGCACTCCTGCTCACCATCTTTGAGTATCGTCTCTCTGCCGCTTCCGTCTAATTTCTGTCGGCCGATAAGGAAACTGGTGGTGTCAGCAAAGTAAATGTGCCCCAGTTCTGCATGGTAGTCGATTGCACGAGGGTTGACCAAGTCCTCAATGGGCTCCATGTGCTCGTCGCTAGACTTTATATTCATGTCTAGACCTCTGATGATCCCAGGACGTCCCTTGCCGTAGAACAGAAAGAGGTCTTTTTTGGGCTCTGCAAAGAAAGCAAGCACATCTTTTTATACACGCTGTCAATGTAGCTCAAAGTTGATGCTTGCTGATTTCAGCAGTACAATCTCTTACTGGCCACGCTGTGGACCACAGCCGCTCAGTCACCTTAATGCAGCCAGCAATCAGTGCCAATGACTATGCTTTTCCTCTTCAATTATGCTCCAGCTGGGAAGCTGCCTACATCAGGGCAGGAAAATGCTGGGGCAATAGCAGTACTCCCCCTTAGGTGCAAACGCTGCCTCGAATTTAAAATCCTGGGCCCTTTGTCGCAGCAGCCTGGGAGCTGGTACGCTGGTGATGTCTTGCTATTATGCACCCAATTTACATAGAGTTTCTGCATGTCTACAAGATATCAGATTTATCTGTTCCAGGTTTGTGTGAACCGTGGGTGGCACGTCTGACTCTGGAGGTGGATTTGACGGACGGTTCAGTGCATTTGCTATCCTGATGTTCTCCTATCTATCGCTGGGATACTGAAGATGCTACGCTTTAGACCAGGTCCGAGTTATTAGCAGGATATACAAAAGTGTTTTTTTTTTGTTTTTTTATGGTTTGTTTTCTAAAACAGCAAAGTTAACATTGCTAACTTACCTCTATGTTTGCTAAGCTTAATTAGTCCAAAAGCCACTTAATTATTCATGATTGATCGAGTCATCAGCGAGTGAATCATTTTGAAGGCAGGAGTATAGAGGACCCCCGTATGTGTCCTGTTCTCCTGGATATACACAGTTAGCAATGCCGACTCTCTCCTGAAGGTTCTTCCACTGTGCACAGACTGTAAGCTAATGATTCCTTATTGCTCATTAAGACAAACAGCACAGTTATCCCTTGTAAAGTGGATTTGGACCCTTCCGGAATTTGGGATGAGCCGCACATAAGTGTATGTTAAGGCCTACGACGTCTGAAAGACAAACAGAATCTGCAGGAATCGGAGGCAGCTCCTCAGTGGCCCAAACAGCCACTCACGGGGCTGTGTGTGCTTGAACCCTTTGGGATCCTCTTGTGATGAATGCAGAAGTGAAGGAGGCCTTCCAGTGAGAAAACAGACCCTTTTCCAGCCTCAGCCTCTACCCAAGAGACCGAGATGCTGTGGGTGAGACCACACAAGGCTGACTTCAATTTATCATTTTGTAAGGGAGAAACCAACTACCCAGGAGACAATTAAGCATTGCAAGAGACCCAGATATCAAACCCCACGGTGACTGCTGGATGAAGAAGCACTACCATTTAGCTCCAAATCTCATTATGCTTAGGGAGAGGGAACGCACAAGCGGAGGAGAGAGATAGCTGGTGTCATCAGAACATCTATGAGGGGCGAATAAATCAAACATGTCATACTAAGACTCCCAATGCTTCACTACACCGATCGAAAAGTGGCGGGCCCCCTGATTGTGTCATCAATTTGATCTTCTGCTTTTATTGTCAGCCACACAATGTCCAGCGATTGATCAGGCCGGCCAACAAATGGAGACAAACTTAAAACCTTATTATGGAAATAATCAATCAGGCTGGCAAAGGTTGAAAGTGATCACGTTCAAATGGGACTACGTCCAGCGGTGCTCTTCTTCATCACTGTCACCCTTCTGCTGAGGGGCGGGCGGCACCGGCGGAGCGCCGATCTCTCACGTAACCTCTCCTGGCTCGTGTCAGCGGAGTAAGAGCAGCATTACAGGACGTCCTTTCAGGCCCGACTCAGGATTTATTTCCATTTGTTAAAATCAGGCATTGTTACTGCCCCAGTCAAACCAAAATACATTAGGGACACTTAATCAACGGGAGGCAGTTACTGACTTTTGCATGACTGTCCATCAGGGCCCAGGCTGTATCCAGTAGGACACCGGCAGGTTCTGGACTTGTAGCTGCCGCTCAGGAGGCAAATGTGTGAACATCCGCCCGGCTTTCCACGGGAATCTGTGTCGCAGGCGTGACCCCTAACTGTGGGAGAGGACAAACACAAGCGTCTAAAATAAACTGAAGCTTGTGAGACGTGAAAGCGGGATGACTCCGGTTCACGTGCGCGCTAACTCGCATACGTGGGAAAGTCTCGATTTACCTTTCGGCTGACTGAGTTTGTGGTAAACACGCAGTTGTTTGGAATTCCCGAGGGTAGCGAGCATCTCGCTCTCTGCTGTGATGTTGAACCTGTGGATCCGTATCAGCTCCACAGAGGAACTCCCTTTGGAAGGGTCAGAGCGGGTAGCATAGAGGTGGTCCTCGAACACCGACAGCGCGTAGACGTACGACACCTGCGAACCAAAACAAAACAGCGCGTCATCCACAAAGAGAGAGATAAATCAGATGCCGAGCATAAAAATAACGACAGGACACGAATTACAGAGGACTTTTAAATGTAAATATTCAGCGAGCACCAGTACAGGAGGACCTGAGAGCAAAAGCGGCACCTGGAGAGGCAACACTCCAGCCTACGTTACTTTAAATAGAAAGCTTTTACTCTTAAAAAATGACAGAAAACGCCATGGCAACATGAATAAGCAATCTCTAGAAGCAAACTCTAAAATCAAGGGGACCAAAAATGATGCAACACATAACCAACCACTCGCCAGTCTCTCAAAAGGAAAATGGCTGGTTATGTTTTCCTTTGAACAGATAACCTATTCCTTCCTCAGTCCCTTCACCCACCTGTGGAAACCTTGCTACAAAATGAGACAAACAGTCCCAACATGAGACTGTCCAGCTGGTAGGAGTGTGAATCACGCCGTTATTATTTATTTACAAAAGGATACAGGAGGAAGGTTGCAGGACAGGGTCCTTTAATAGGGTCAAACACTCATAATCTGTGATGAAAGGGCCTGAAAATGGACTACAAGTTGAGAGAAAAAAGGATTCCAAACAGTTTTAGACGACTGCTCCACCTGGCATCAATTCCTTTCATTTTAATGAACCATCCAGTTCCAGTTCAAAAGACTTTTTATATGGAAATGAAGAATGAGGAGTGCACTATAACAACAAGCAGAGGATATCCCACCTGTCTGGCACTGATAAGGTACGGTGCCCTAAATGAGAAAATGAATGAAGAAAACCCATCCATGTAATAACCCTCTCCAATGAGTAGGGAGAAAGCGCTTGTGACGCGCGACCCCCGGATGACAGGAAGCGGCGCTCACGACCAGACGGGACACTCACTTTGCTCCCGTGGACGATGCTGTGCCTGTTCTTCCCATCGTAATCCACAACATCGATGTAATCCAGGTAGGCGTCTGCCCAGTACACCAGCTTCCTGACTACGTCCAGCGCCACGGCGGTGGGCAGCTCGATCCTGTAATCCACCAGCTGTGTCCGGTTGGTGCCATCCATGTTGCAGCGCGCCACCTTGGCCACATTCCCATAATCAGTGAAAAACAACATTCTGTGGAGGGTTGGAGAGTTCAGTGATCTACTTTGTTGGTGGAAGGACTTGAATTCTCTACTATAAACGGCACAACACAGCGGTACAAACATTTTCTTCTCATATTTACAGCGGAGGAGATAAAAGTCATTTACGGGGTTTCAAACATCAACGTTTGGGAATCCTGTGGCTTAAACAAGGTCGCGTGCTGATGGCTGAAGTAAACAGTTCGGCTCTGATGCAAAGAGCCTCCTAACACATGCTGAGGTTCAGCAGCAGGGGAGCGGAGGAGAAGTCACATTATCATTATTATTAGTATTATTTGATTTTTACAAGGTGTGTTCAGTCCCATTTTTGATGCCGTCCGTGCGACTGCGTCTGAAAATAACCAAGGCCTTAATAAAGGTGTGCTTTAAAGTCTAAGATCAGGCTGCATCTATCAACAGCTGTTGCCGCGGGTGATTTTCTTCTTTGTTTCTTCCCCAATTTTCAACCTAGTAAATTCTAAATAACCTCACAATTTGTCAACACGTTGGATGTCACCACTCATTGGATGTCAGCTCGTTTTATTGCAGGCTTCATCAATCAGGGCGGCTGGATTGCACCAAAGCTCCACCATGTTTGTGAGCGGGTAAAACTGATTCCTCACATTTAAATAAAAGTCTGTGCAGGCGATGAGGCAGAGCTGCATGATGTGCTCACTTTTATTTGTTTCACTGCAAAAATAACCTTTTTTTTTTAAAAGCCCCTGTGAAATCAGGCTTCAAGGCTGCAACAATCCCAGTGAAATCTGCACAAGTGATTGGACCGGGAAGGTTTGGCTGATGTTTTTCAGAACCCCAGATATTTTTGGCTCTTGCTGCAACTCTTAAAAAACAAACTCCCAAACAAATATGAATCAAACACAACATATTACTAAATAAAACTATGATCACAGAAGATACTCTGGGCACTAAAATCCATTCCACTTTTGCCATCTCTGATATAAAAAACAAAACAACAACTTTATGACCTCAAGGCAAACCCAATGAAAGGAATGTTTCCAATTTCATTGCAGCCAATCTCAGGGAAATTTAGAAGCTGCAGCAGAGGACCAAAGTAGACATGAAATGACAGGGATTGTGTGATGCACAGCGGCCGCACCATTTGGTACCTCACAGCACATCAGCAGAGGGGGAAAATCAATTGTAAGAGACGCGGGGAACCAACATGATTTACGCTGAGGAAACAGGTGCAACATTTAAAACTGGGTCTTAAAGTAGTGAGTGAATCAGCCCAACGGTGGTGAATGTTACTTGAGGTTCTGAAAACACTCCGGTTTGCACACGCTGTAATTAACAGGGAGGGGTTGCCTTCCTGTCTCGCTGTGGCTCTGTGAGAACGGAGCTCCAACAGCCTCCGCTGATAACAAGCTGCAGCAGGAGAGCGGCGGGAAGCCGACTTAATCTGCACGAGTCAAGCCGAGGGAGAGATGGGCTGCCCTTTGAACCCGGAGCCGACTGTGTCGGAAAACTGTCAGCATCAGCAAGAACCCAACCTCCCCAAACAGGTGCGCCTTCGGGTGGTAGAAAAATGATCCTCTCGGATTAGGACGGTGCTGACGCCGTGCATTCAGTACCAGAGATGAATCACCAGAGATGAATCAGGGATGTAGAGGAACCTAAATGTTCAGGATAATTCTTCCAAGGACACTTTATCAAGGAGAAATCAGTTGGGATGGAACTGGTTAAGTCCGTTTGACCGTGATGTATCACACAGTGGCTGCCAGCGCTCCACGGGTCAAATGCGGAGGTCAGCGTCCGCTGCCTGATTTGTGATCAATACGCTATCTCTCATCTCCTTCAGCCTTTGCAACAATGGTTGGTCCACAGTTGGTGGCACCTCTTGAAGTCTTGGAGCATCAACCATGAAAGTGTGGTGGGCCAGTGCCTCAAGAAGGGGTCAAGCCTTTGGGGGCATCAGAGCGGGGCAGGTTATCAGCTCTGAGCATCACCTTCACCTGAGCCTCTCATCAGGCTTTTGAAGTGAAGACCTTTCACCTCGTATCTGAAAGGTTTTTTCACTTCAAAGAAGTGGAGATTCAGGTAAAGGTGATCGTGAGAACTGATGACTCCGTCCCCCCCCCCCACCCCCGCCTGCCAGAGCTGCCAGTGTCCGTTCTCAGTCATTTGGCGCATACTGGTCCGAAGTGCTTACACGCTTACAATATAAGTCTTTAGAAAGCTAAAAGAACCTTGGTTGGCTTTGCATCAAGCACTTAAACCTACTCAGTAATCCTCACACAGTCCTTTCTCTCAACTTTAGATTTTTTTCTCTCACCGCTCTGGAGAGCGACAGGACGCTCCGGCTCCTTTCTATGGAAAAATCTCACTCTGTATCTGAGCGAGTAGGTGCAGGAGAAGCCTGGGGAAACGTAATGTGCTATCAATCAAAGTTGTAGTTTATATATCGGGGGAAAATCAGCTTTTCAGTGGAAGACTAGGTTTTAGATATGCATGTGTGTGTGTGTGTGTAGGGTGGGGGAGGTATTTTATACACATGCACACACGAAAAAATTGGGTAAGGTAGAGTCTCCAATTAGCCTGGTGTGCACATTTTGGTCTGTAAATAACCACAGAGGCAAGGGGGAGAATACATAAAATATAGAAGTTCATTAAAATAAAAACACGCGAAGCCCAGCGGAGGTCTGCAGCTAAACACCTCCTTAAACCTTAGCACCAACTTAAACTAATTACATTCATGGTTTACATTAGAAGCAACGGTAAAATGTAGTTGGAAAAAGAATTTAGAGGAGGAACAATGAGGCTCAAAGTAATATTAAAAAGGAAGCTTGCGATCACTTTTGTGTTGAATTAATTAGGATATTTCTGCTACACCTAAAACTGCTAAAACTGGGAATTTCTACCATTTTGTGCCCACATCAACATCAAGCATATGTATTTAGTTTTTAATTTAGTGATGTATTTCCCATTGTGGTGACTGTCAAGCAAAGGCTGCAAATGCTTCCATTTTCACTGCTGCGGCTCCACATTCTCTCAGCTCCCAGGGAGCCAGAAAGAAGTGTGTAATGAAAAGTCCTGCAGGGTCGTTTTCCACTGAGGGATATGGGAAGAAATCAGTGAATGCAAATGAATGGTTTGACTATAGAAGCTGTCTGGAGCGTCACTATTCACCAAATTACACAGCTCAGAAAGAAAAGAGCTGAAGGCCAGATGATCATTTAAATCCCTTCACTGTGGCGCTCCAACATTTCACCAGACAAGTTATGAATTTCAAAGATTTTATATTGCACAAGCGGCGGAACACTCACCCCATGAGGGGATCCAGAGCTATTCCTTTAGGATTCTGCAGGTCTAAGTGCAGAACAGTAACACACGTGTCCCCTGCCTGGTTGCAGGCGAATATTTTGTCGGTGACGCGATCAATAAAATAGCGGTTCCCTGTCAACCAGTCGATCGCCATATTGTCCACATCTGCAAAATGCAAACAGAGGTTAAATTTAGTATAAACAAATCTATATAAAGCGTCACATCATCCATGAATGAAGAAAAGAGGGATCAGAATGAGCAGCAAATTATGAGCAACTGTTCCCACAATGCAACAGGGGTTTATTTATCCTGCAGGATAACATTTTAAACATTGCCGCATGTTTAAAATGCATTCGCAATCTAATCTATATGCAGGTAGAATACAGTAGGCGATGCTTAAATCACAAATCCATTTATAAGGTTTCAGTTTAGGACCATTGCTTGCCAGAATTAATGTTTTCTTTTGGAGAAACAGCATCCCAATGACAAATGCATGCTGGAAATGTTCCGCGTGTAGCGGCGAATATGTTTGAAAAGGCAAGATATACTGTTAGATCAAGTCAAACGAATGAAGTGCGCTTTGGGAGAGAGGGAAGCTGGTGAAATGTGCTGGTTTTAAGGCAATGTGAGCGGCAAGAGTGCTGAATCTGAGGAAATGGAGGGATGAGAGAAAAATCTCACAGGTAAGCTGTGAAAGGAAGATGCGAGAATTAGAAAAGCTGCGGCGTGTGTGTATTTATGTGTGTGTGTGTGTGAAAGAGAGAGAGAGAGAGAGAGAGAGGGAGATCTGGGTATTGAAGGCGACAGTGTTTATCATTACAGACCAGCTTTGCCTTCAGTATCAAAGACAACGTATATGAGACAAATAAGGTGTGATTGGCTAAAACGTACATTGCAGACTTTGTTGAGTTCTGATTTCATGTTCCTTCGTGAAGCCACGCAAGTTCCTCATTTCAGCGCAGTACAGTTGCCCAGAGGACTTTGTAGACAGGACCCAGCACACACTCCCCTGGTTGTGTTGGAAATCCAATGTCAGGCTTCCATTTACACTCAGAGACCTCAGGGGCTGAAGGCCTGTTCCATTAAGATTTGTGATAACAATGCGGTCCGAACCTCCAATGAGGAGCACTGGACGGCTGTCGCCAGGATCTGGAGAAGAGAAACAGGAGTGTGTGTGTCAAGATGATCACCGCTGGAGGTGCCAGACAGAACAAAACCACAAAAAACAACCTTGAGAATAAAAGGAAAGTGGAAAGAAAAATGCTAATGCTAGTGATATGGAGAATCATTGAGTTTAAATTGGATGGGGGGGGACGGACCTCAGTGCTGCCCAGTCGGTGGCTGTAAAACTGAAATGAGCCACTTTGTGGTCTGGACTGATCGTGCACTTTCCCTGATGTCAGGTTCACCCCCATTGCAGAGCACACATTTATCCCATTCATCCACAAAAGTTCAGGCCAGCGCAATAAATCAGAAAGTCTGGCTACAAAACTGCTTCCACTTATCCATCTGAATTAACTTGAAGCCGCCAGACCTTTTCTCTCGCCGTCTCTCACACACCCGTAGCAGCAGATGAAGTTTTGACTCGGCTGAAGATGACGGCTCCAACTCTAAATCGTGTTAGCTCATCTAACTTTAAAGAAAGGAATCTCTCTCTTCCCACATCCTGGCAGCTGCTCTTAGCTTGTCGATGAGTTGGGGCCTTGATAGAAGGCGTCATCGTGAAACCAAAAGTAACTAGCAGATATGTACAAGCATTAGCGTCACAAACCAAAACTCCCAATTATTCTCCTGACCTGATTCAGTTAAGTGCATTTACTAGAAGGCGGGAAAATCACGGGGCTGTTGCAGACTTCAATTAGGGCGAAAATACATACATTACACCCTCCACTGCAGTCTGAGCCAAACGAAACAGACATTAAATCAAGATCAAACCAAGCAAAAGAACATTTGTGGTGCTGATTGTTAGCTTCACTCCAACACTCCAACATGATACGTTTTTCATTCCCTTTTGCAACTCATCTTTCGGTCGCGGGGAGCTCTTTCCCAAATTTATATTCATGAGATTTTACAACTAATAGTAACCCCGTCGTTATCCCTGTACCTCTATCGCGCTCTGCTAAATTAATATTAATGCATGTGAGCATTGGGTTCAGTTAAGTTTATGGGTAATCATATTCAGTTTATTCCTGGTAGGACACCAGTCACATTGATTAAAAGCTGCGACGGTGTTTTTCCTCCCCAGCTAGGTGTGCTGGGCCTCCAGCTACTTCCAACCCATATATGCCTTATATGGGGGGGGGGGGGAAGGAAATAAACTGGGAAAAAAAACAACACTTTAGTTTATGGTTCAATACAAAAATACCACCCAAGGTCAAGCTTGTTTACTCGCTGGCCCACCGGAACACCACGGCTCTGGCTGGCTCACTCATAAATAGCCCCCCCCCCCCCCCCCATTTTCTTTTTCTTTTTACTCGCCAGGTCAGATTTGTTACCGGAAACCAGCGTCGACATAAATCAGCGTGACACAGTGCATTGTCTGTGCGCAAAATACCTCAGACTGCTCCCACTTAAAATCACATGCTCATTAATTTTATCATTATCCCGACCTGACCACAGCTACTCGCTCCCGTGTGGGTGATAGATGTGGTCAACGCTAAACCACATTAATCTTGCTCTATAAAGCCAGTGAACACAAACGGGATGATAGCCATAATTCCACGCCGATTGAGCAAGAAACAGCCCTGTTTATTATTAGAACTCCAATTTCCATGCGATGCAGTTGATGGCGTTTCCAGCGCGAGCGGTCCCGCTCACCTTGTCTGGCTCGGCAGGATATCCTGTCAGGCTGCAGGACGTATCCTTCCGTACAGCTGCAGCTGTATGACCCGTAGGTGTTCCTGCAGGTTTGGCTGCACGCACCATACGTGGCGCATTCATCATGATCTTGTGGTAAAGGGAAGAGAGCCATTTGTAACAAATTAGGTGTGTTCAAACATGACCCAAATACATAAAGTATACTTAATGTGGCCTCACTCTGGCACCTCATGCATAATTACTTTTAGAACCAAAGATCCTCTTTTTTTTATTTCCCTTCAGCTGCAATATTCTGAAAGGCTCCGACAAAAAAAAAGGATAATTCTTTCATTGTTGCTCATCTGGAACATATCTGGCATCATGTGGGGGCGTTGCAGGTCAAAAAAAGCACATTATGAAGTAACATTAGGGCGACTTTGTTCAGTTCTGTTTTCTGATTCAATAGAAAATTAAATAAAATACTGTAGGTTTGTTTTCATTTGATCTTGAATTTTCTCTTTTTTTTTACCTTTAAAAATAAAGACTGTTTAATCTTCCCCCTGATTGACTCTGGACTTTAAAAGTAGATTTTCTTTTTTTATTATTCTGTCCCCTCTGTGATTGACAACACTGGTTAAATATGCAAATAAGACATTTCCAGCACTTAAGGTCATCAGGAGGTTTTGCATATAGAAGAAACTGTTTTTTTTGGGGGGGGGAATTCAATGTAGTCAGGTTGTGCCTGCAGACAGATGGTTCAGAGAGCATCTCCTGCTCTCCTGTTCATTCCTGTGAGGGAAGTTTGGCCGAGGGCAAAGGGAGACGGGTTCTGCACCAGATCAGGCACACTGCCCCCCCCGGTGCAGCTGAATCCTACCTCTGCAGCTCGTTCCATCCTCCCCGACCTCAAAGCCGTCGGCACAGAAACAGAAGGTGCCGTTTCTTGTCATGACGCACCCGTAGCGGCACCGGAGCTCGTGGCAGGCTGACAGGAGCTCTGCAGGGGGGAGCAGCAGAGACAAGGTGAGAATTAGTGGATGGAGGAAAGAGGATTAGAAAGGCGGAGATGGAAATGACTTTTTTTGGAGGTGTTTGACCTGCTGTGTCACGGAAACATTACGTAGGCGGCAACACAGTGGTTGAAAATTCCATAAACTCACCTAAAATTAAGCTCTCCAGGAAGCATAATTGTGTTTAAACATTCAACTCGGAACTCAAAACTAACACAACTGCTAATGTCTCAGTCAGATCCATTTATTAAAATGATACGGAAGCAAGTGAAGAGAAACAGCAGCATTAAAATACAGGGTTTTTTGCACACAACTAGCGTAAGACCAATCAGGGTCAAGCACGGACTCCAACGTACCGACATGGATGCTTGAATATGCTGTAAAATGCTGTGACAGTCAGCACACAAAAATAAAGGACTGAACTAGCAAATGGCCGACAGCCTTTGGTCTTCCACGATGAAGGGAAGTCGGTTTATCCATCGTCAGCGTTGGTTAACAATCAGCGGCTCAATAAACTCCTGCAAACTAACAGCCTTAATTTGCTGTGTACGCGTTCTTCAGGTCTAACGAGCTCCGGCAATTCTATTTTTGAGAATAATGTCACCCTCGCACAGCCAGAGGTTAAGCCACATAGCCAGCAGCTTCAGTAAAACATGTCTGAATGAATAAATATGCAACGGTCCCCGAGTAAAGCTCCGCCTCTGAGGGGGAAAACACGTGTGTAAACGCACACGCTGCTTTTTAGAGCAAAGCAAAGAGATTAACGATGGTCACAGGAGGCTTCAAAGCACCGGAAATTAGCATCTGCAGCACAAAAGGTACGTAAAGCTGTCGTGGATAGAAAGTTTTAAAGCGTTATCAAAATATCCAGTCGCTACATTTGAGACTGGAATACTTTTATAGAAGGTTTTAACTTTTATTAAAACCTTTTTCAAAGGCTCTGATGCAGTTCCTGTTTGCTCATTGCTAATTTTGAAAGCATCAAGTTAGCATTTGATGTTTGTGTAGCAAGTCGGCGTGATGTTTTCTTCATTAATGTATAGTTTGAGTCATTATTATATGGTTATATATGAAAGTTACAGCTTCAAAGTGCAATAATTTAAACACAAAAATGACGACGCATGGACACACACACTCAGATTGATGCTAAATATTCCAAACTTAATAATGTAAAAAAGACACTGTAGCTTCTGATTAAATACATTATTTTGGAATAAAACACATTTCCTGTCAGCAGTGCCATTAAACACATTCTTTTAGTGGAAATGTTTCCACCTTGTTCTCGTTGGGTTTCTTTTTGCCGACTCGGCCCTTCTGCGTGTGCTTCCTCCACAACCGCGCTGAAGTCGTGTCGTGGTTGAAAGCCTCCAAATCCAAACACTCTCCTGTCGCAGCAAACCACAGACTCGCACAGACACTTTAGCCATCACGGTATTCTGGCGGCCACATGCTTCACTGAGCCTGTCGCTGCATTCGATTTCGATATTCCACTTTACAGATCCCACATTGGCGAGTAGGCACAGTAATTTGCGTTGCTAACTAGCTTGGCATTTGAATGACTTCATCCTATAATCTACTGTATATAAAATGAAGCACTGCGAGCATTTGCTCAGTGTTTATGAATAAATAAAATCATCTTAAAGGGGCTTTTTTGGCAAAACATTTAGTCAAAGCAAACTCTTTTAAAGAGTCAGCTTGGTGGTCCATAAATGCCTCCGGCCGTCTCTGTTCGGGCCTCCAGGTTTGTGCGCCGACTCCGTTCGACTGCATCGTTATTCGCTGCGTGGCACGCCAGCCACCACTCCTGCTATTCCTTGTGTGAGAAGCATGCAAAGAGAGCGCATGCTGGGCAGAAGCTAGTCAGAACTAATCCCTTAGATCTGCTCGCAGACACCAGATGATCAGCGTTCCATACTGGCGAACCTAAACCGCTGCAGGGGGCGAAGATCCGCCTTCAACGCATCGGCGCCGGAGGGGTGGAGGGGGACACCTTGATTATATGGGTAGCAGATGTACGAGAGAGGAAGCTGCTCCTGTTGTCAGAAAGCTCTCTATTGTGAGACGTACGATTCTCCCTTTCTCTAATATTAACATTATACCGACAGCGGTATTGACTTACATGCTGCCAGCTGATATTTAAAGTGGAACAACACAAACAACCTGAGCTGAAGACTACCGCCATCGCTTCCTCGTGACTGAAGAGTCATTTTCTTGCCTCAAGAAAGACTTTCAGAGAACACAGAGCGCAGATTAATAAAGCGCCAATGGCACACGCGCGCAGCCAAATCTGAGGTTTGCTGGAAATCAGGCAGAACTTGCGAGTTGATTTGAGCAGAGTGCTTTAAATCACGACAGCAAGCCCCGTTTAATTGCCAGGCGAGGGCTAGCTAATGTGCGCTAATCACTTGAATCAGCAGGATGATTGCAGCAATTGGACAAAATGAAATCCATCAGTTTTCATATTAAAGGTGGTGACATGGATTATTCCGGTTTGCGTCACAACAGCAGCTCCGTATTTCCGTTACATCCAGGGAATCTGCGCTCCAACGCGGGGGGGGGGGTTCAGACGCCAACGCTTGGGAACTTTTGGTCCTCAACTTCCCCCTGAATGCCATTCCGGGCCTGACTGGACGCATGAATCAGCGGAATGGTCCACGTGTCAGAGCACAAGTGAGAACAGGAGGCTGAAACTTTAACGAGGTCTCTGCATCCATTAAGAATCACCATCATTTTGCTCATTGTGGGGGGGGGGGGGTGATAGAGATAGAGAAGATAGCTGTCATTACCTTTGCTTGTTTGCAGTTCTAATTTATGGCTCACCACATTGCACGTGTCAGTGTGTGTGATGCTGGCCTCTTGGGTGCTTTTCAGCTGTTACACACAAAAGGTGCGTTCAGGGTTATTTTCTTTTACACACAGGATGGGAGGACGGAGGACGGGGGACGGGGACGCTGGCACGGACAAAAGAGAAAGATCTACCTGAATTAGCAGGTGTAGATGCAGGGGTTGCTGTAGCACGGATGGAAGTGGGCCCATCTCATCATGAGTGCTCAGGCTCCAGCTCTGAATGACCTTAACCATATTCCATTTCAATGACGCTCTTTTTAAAAATAAAATGAGTGTATTTACAGGAGTGTCACCCGAGTTTTATTTAACTGAACACTGAGAATAATTATAAAAGAGCGTTTGCCATTAATTCTCACTAATTCCTCTAAATTCCAATCACAGCAGCAGCAAAAGAGCCAGATTGTAATCTGATACAAATACATGATTTATGTGTGCAACTGTTCCCCCTGGAGAATCAATTATTAGCATTTTAGCCCTTATTTACAAAGTGCTTTAATCTGCTCGCCGTGCGACTCCCACAGCAACAACACATTTATACCAACACACACTTTCCTGTGGGGAGCCCCAAGTTTATGACCGCGCGCCGCCCCCCCGGTCGTCCTTTACAGCCCACCTGATTTATTAGCCGATGCTACTTTCATCATCTGGACAGAGATTTCCCAAAAGGAGCATTTCAAAGCCTCACAAGGAGGAAGACTTCCCTGAGGAGATGAGGAAGCATTCCTGTTGAGGCAGCAGATGCAGCACCTGCCAACGACCACAGTCGACGATGCCGCGTCGAGGGAGATCCAAGAGAGGGCTGCACCTACACACCGATCCCTTAGGTACGCGCCTGTGCGATCAAATAGATTTCAATGCAATTTTGATCTTCCCTGCTTGCTAGTTGGGAGGTGTTGAATCTAAAATTAATGAGGATATTAAGTTTAGCATATCGTCTATGAGCAACACGGATGTAATTTCCTCACATTATTCACACATTTTCATTCTGCATATAAGTGAGGTATGAGTAATGAGTGTATCACAGTCCGTCTCCCAGTATCTGGGGGGAAAAAAGCTCCCCATGCTTGAGAAAAGGCTAATTCCCCATTAGGGCATTAATTAGGACTTTTCTCCTCAGCTGGTCTTTGAATCATTGGTTCCACCTCAAAATTCTGTTTGCAGTCAAGACCTGTAATTATTCCGAGAGCAAATTCAACATGGGAGGTGGACCCGTGGCTGTCTGAAGGACATATGAGTGGATTTCTCACTTGTAAATGAGATGCTTAACCCATTCTGGTGCACTGTAGCTGTGGTTGGCCTCCTCTGGGTGGTGGGGAGTGATAAGATTGATTAAATTGGGTCATGAATTCCTTGGGTTTCAAGCATTCAAGGGTTTCCAGAGATGCGTTTGTGCAAGAAGTGCGATGATTGGAGTGACAATTTAGGCTAAGGAAGTTATCTGGGAAGCTTAAGCGCGCTAGCTTTGATGTGACACAGAGCTGTCCGGACGGTCTAGGAGGTATCATCTGAAATGTCACAGATACAAGCACGTACGCGTGTACATTTCAAAATGAAAGGAAAGGGGGGAAAAAATCCAATTCTGAAGCTCAAAGTAGGGCTCAAATGTGACAGTAAATGTTGTTAATCCCTGAAAGCACAATTCAATGAGGGATTGGAGAGCTGGTAGGCTGCCAGTCTCTGTGACGTGCCCTTAAATATCGGAAATGCCATTAGAGTGGGTGTTGAAATCTTCCACAAAACAATGAAATTTTAATTAGAAGCGCTCCCCAGGAAGACAATCTGCTGTCAAAGGATGTGGCGACACCACAATGCTTCCTCATATTAGGCGCAGTAATGACATGAATGACAATGCCCTGCCAACAAAGTAAGACGCATGAAATATTGATTCCCAGCGTCTGCTGTTATTTATAGCATGTTGTGGTGCCTGGGAATCAATCCTAAACGCTCTCATTAAGACATAATAGTGGCCAGTTCTATGTCATTTAGCACCATTTCTGCAAAAACGTTTGAAAATGTCAAAGCCCATCGGTACGGAGGACAAGGCTGGGAAATAAAATCCAATTCGCTTGTTGTTTCTGTAGTTGAAGAACAATAAAAGAGCAGAAGACATGGCGGAGCACCACCCTGGAGAGGAGAGCGATCGCTCTGACTACTTACTGTAAATGTTCCATCCATTAGACGGGCAAAAATTTAATAAATATGCTAATGTTTTACAGTCCGCGAGGCTGGTTGGCAGCCCATTTTCAACCTACTGAGAAACACAGCAAAAAAAAAAAGAAGAAAATTATTGAGCTGTATTCATGGCTGGTCGTTTCAGAACAAGTGCATCGCTTATCACGGCCGCCGTCACCCCGGAGAGGAGTGTTTGTTTGTGGCGGCGCGACGAAAAGTTAATCAAGTGAGATAATTGAATATTGTTCAGAGACACGAGGTAGGAGGGTGTGCGCATGTTTGACACTGTTTGTTTTTCTGAGACTCGGCGGTAAGAAAAACATATACTGATCTGTATTTTTCTCCCACACTGGATTTGGAGTGAGGCAGAGAGGCTGGAAAATGAAAAAGAAGCGCGCGTTTGGCTGCTACAACAGATGAACCGCAGAGACGAGGATTTCTCGGGTCTCCGTCGCTAATGAGATTTTTTTTTTTTTTTTTTACGCCCCTTTGTTTTGTTTTTTAAACTCTACTTTCGAGTCGGTGCACTTCAAAATGTCGGGTGCAACGTGAATCCCTAAATAACGCGCCGTCTATCGGTGCGTGCGCCGCAGAGGAGCCAGACGTTAAACTAATAAACTCTCGTAAATTTAATTCGAAAAAATTGAAAGCTGTTAGCTGTTGGTTATTCTTGGGAAGGCTCGCTGTAAAATGGGGCCCGTCGGGCTCGAAGCCCCGAGGTTGAAAAAGAAAGAGTAAATTAGAGTTCATTCACCTCATGTGAACCAAATATAGACAGTTTTATTAGACAACTGAGGCAGAAATATATTTTTCCCCCAAAGACAAAACATTTGAAAGCCAAGCACAAAGAGAGGAGAGAGCACACAGATCGGCCAACTTTTCCGGGGGGAGGTGGAGCAGGGGGGGTTAAAAACCTCAGAAGCAGAGCCAACATGAGGATGATACGAAAAGTGAGCGCCGACAGTAACCGTGGCAGCTACTGCTACAATGTGGAGGCTAAAGCGGCGCTTTAATTAGCAATGACGAAGTGAGCACATGATTTAAGGTAAGACTTCACTGGATGGATGCTTTGGACCGCTAACACAACCCCGTCAACACTGGAAACACTGTCATATGGACCATCTGGGCTGCAATACTGTATACTGTTATACTCTAGCTCCGGTTGCTGTTGTTCAGGGACCTCTAGCACAGGAAGCAGGTCCAGGGTGCGTGTGTGTGTGTGTGTGTGTGTCGCTGGCTTATATGCCAAGTCCAACACAATCTCTAAAATACAAAACTGACATTTTTGATGAGGCTTCCTCCCCTTCCAGTCTAACCGTGAGTGTTAAAGTGCCGAGTGAGGGTGTTAATCTGCCCAATCCTCTGACCAACGGGCAGATTAACAAACTGTTAACTAGCAAATGGCTAATTGTGGGAATGATTATTGCTCCCATTGAGCAGGTGGCGCCATGTAAACTCCTCAGTGCTACATTTGTGTAACACGTGTGCGCGAACGAGTGAAGAAAGACGTCCATTAAAAACAGGTCTGTTCATGGGGGAAGCTTAGCTATGAATATTGTTCCCCATTAGCTTGTGACCGACAAAGCAAAGATGGGTAAGCGCCTGCGTGTACAGGGGGGGGCTTAACGCACCTCCAGAGACTCCAGGCTGGTTAAGGCTGGTTAACAACCCATGAATCATATTTGAGGTGTGCCGTTGTTGATGTAAATTGACTTTCCTCCTGACTCTTGTTGTTCTGCTCTCCTCCGCACTTGCAGAGGACAACACCTGATTCCGCAATAAATTTCGTGCAGTCCCGAGCCGCTAATAAACATTATAATACGGCGGACTCAGCGAGAGGACAGTGGGGCGTGAACTGATACACTGCGACACTGGTAACTTCCTGCCAACCTGCCACGTTCTGCCTTTCTGATTGGTCCCTGCATATACAGCCAAACGCACACCTGTGTCTGTGTGTGTGTGTGTGTGTGTGTGTGTGTGTGTGTGTGTGGTAATGAAGGTGCCTGGTGCACGGCTGATATGTGTATCCTACAGAGCACGAGGTGCACAGGGGCTGTGGGAGAGCAGGACACCCCTTGGTGCCTCCAGCAACATACGACATGGACGTTCCTGGAATACGAAACAAATTTCTGGACCTCAAGCTTTGAGCTGCAGCGGAGCAGATTATGGATGACCCGGAAGTATTTAGTGGACTTTTCTATTGAATGATTAGAAAGGAACTATTTCTTATTTCTTTTTAAGCCCAAAGTCCTGTGACGCAAGGCCAATATGGAAAAAAAGTAAATAAATAAAAAAATCTAGCGGTGGTCATCGCTACCATCCTCTACACAATCGTTCTTTCACTGGAAACTTTCTTAATGGCTACAAAGTTGAGGCCTGGGTCGAGCCTCGTTCGATGTATCTATGGAAACGTTACAATGAACAAAGTCCATCTAATGTTGGCGAATAAATTCTTCCAAAACCCTGAATTCAGAGTTTAAATTCACCCAGAAGCCATTTGTTTACGTGGACCGCCATTAATGGAAACATCAGTTCCCAATGCAGGACCAAATATTAATAGTTAAACTAACCCTAATATTAATAGGACCAAATATTAATAGTTAAACAAGCTCTAAATCATCTTTATGATTCAATGGTCAGGACACACAGTTTCTTTCACATAAACTTTGTGAGATTAAAAAACATGCACGGGATAAACAATCCTTCCCTTGATTATGGCTACGGAATGATCTGGATCTAATGATCCGACTAATCCGACCAAAGGGAGCATCCTTTAAATACGGAGGTCAGCACTTCCAACAACAAGCTTTTAGTTTCTTCCTTTTCTCCTGATGCACTCCTTCTATCTGCCCTGAAAAAACCCGGGATGGGTAGAAGTGGAAACCTGGCATCGACCCATTTGCCCTCTTCGTTTCACGTCCAGAGCCTTTAAATTGGCTTTTTTCCCTTTAATGACGTGCATTTAGCTCCTGTACCCGACAAACATTCAGGAATAAATTGAAGAAATCAAGAAAGGCCTTCCTGTAACTAGAGAGCTTTCTATCTTCCTGCACTGCATTATGGGATGGATTTCCAGAAAGTAGTTGCTAAGACTCTTTTGTAGCTTGTTTTCAGCTAGCACCTTAATCCAGATGATTTCATTTGACCATAAATGACTCAAACTCCCACAATTCTGCCTGGACTGCAGCTCCGACGCTATTTGCCAGCAGAACCAACTCAATGAAGATAGATGACTCTGAGTAACATATCGGACCTCTAGAGGGGAAAATCGAGTACAACCCCCCCCAAGATGGAACAATCGACCAACAGAGTCAATTTTCACACTCACACGCAGCAATTTTGGTTTCACCGAAGGACTTAAAGTTAAAGTACAACGTCACCACAAAGCAAACACCGGTCAGCCGTTCGTCGGGCCTCACCATCGGACATTAGCTCATATCTTAATCTTAATCACCTTCTGATTCATCTAAATCAACCCACAGCAGCCTCGTGATCTGATTTCATCCTTTAACAGCCACATAGTTTCTGTCATGTCATGTTTTAGTCACCTGCAACATTAAAGAGCAAAAGAACAAAATTTCCCTTTTTTCCCGGACATTTCAACATCTACTGTGAATGCTGCTCCTGTACTATCCTGTAGTATCCACTTCTCTCACTGCCCCTTATCTCCACGTGGCACACAGACAAAGCCCAGCTTGAGTTCCTTACAGGTCCGGTAAGGTTGTGGATTCTGCCAGGGCCGACTCAGAGTCATGCCAATTAACCAAGAGGCAATCGCCGCTTCCCTGCAGCAGCCAGGTGTCCTAAGCAGCTTGCTATGATGCTAAGAATGCAAGCAGCAACAAAAACCTTGTGTAGAACACAATACCCGGTGCCCTCGCCCTACTGGGCCCCGCGCCTGCCCCGACGGGAGGGATGGCGAGGTGTGACCTCTGCAACCAGTTCAAGACCAAAAGTTTGAGGCGCCAGCAGGAGCTACGGCCGTTACCGGCGTTAATAATGTTACATATGCATTTGATAAAAGCAAAGAAAGATTAAATGTGACTATTCAAAGAAAAAGCTTTAAAATGTACACGGTTGAAAGAGCGTCGGTGTCATGAATATTACAGGCGCGGAACAAAGAGCAAAGCAATTTCCGTGGATAAATATTGCACAAACGAATTTCACAATCTTAATATTCCCAATAAGATTAGCGGCGATTTACATAATAAAAAGAATACTAATTATTTTATGTATTCTGGAACCCAAGGCGGAGGAGGAGGGGCGAGAGAAGCGCCTCACCTCGACAGTGAACGCCTTCATCGAAGCCGTCCTCACAATCTCTGGCCCCGTTGCAGAGTTTGTTGAAGTGGATACACTTTTTTGTCCCGATGCACTGGATGTGGTTGAGGGGACATCTGACCACAACCTGATGCGTGCCTGCGGAGGAGAAAACGACACATTTAGACATGCTAACTATAATAACTAGCAAACTCGAACAGCGCAATTACCAAGCAGAGAGTATTGTGGTTGGGTTTTTTTTCCTCCAGCGGGGAGTAGCGTCGACCGCGACCGACTGAGGTCGAGAGGTCAAACAATAGTTCGTCATCATTATCGCGCTTTGCCGTCTTCACCGTTAAACAATCGCTCCGCTTTGTGCTGCTAGACCTCGTCCATCGGAGGTGGGGGAACCTTTACACATGCGATTTATAATTTACAGCGCTGTTCCTTACGCACAGCAGATGTTCGCCAACAACGGCGCAGAAGTCCGATGACAAACTGCTCGGCTCCCCCCGCCAGCCTGGGAACCAGCGGTGAGCAGCTGCTTAAGGATTCATGAGACAGAAATGTCCCCTCGTTCACGTGGCAACCAGGAGAGCGCAGGAACACAGCGCTGCAAACGTGCCGCGGCTCCACCCTGACCACATTGATACCAATTACCGGCGCGCTACTGCGGCCGCCTAATGGGAGGATTTATCACGCAGGTGAAGAGGATCGGCAACAATCCCGGTGAGTTTTCCCTCCCCGAGAATGCGCATCCCAACACCTTGGACTGTTTAATCTGCAGCAGCCATTTTTCCTTTATTAAAACGAATGAAGATGCACAATAATTAATGTAAACGGTGCAAGGAGCGGCGCCTCCCGCTGATATACAGAGAGGACGCGCCGACGACAAGGCGCGCATCTGTACTGACATTATAACGAGTCATTAGCCGCCTCCCCATCATCATCACCAACACCCCGAGCAGCTTCATTGTTTTGAAAGGGATGCCTTTAATTAGGAATATTCCCCGGCTAGCTTTTCCAAGGCCTGGAGATTCTCACTCATCCTTTTTAGTCAAATCCAGTAAAACACTTTAGACTCCCGTTGCAGCTTGATTTTCAAAAGTGATTTGCACGGAATCAAACTCGGAGATGCAGCCTGGGCGCCGCATCTGAGCACATTTGGCAAATGTACTATTTAACACACAGCTGTAAAGGTCTCTGACAATGTAACGGCGCTGTCAGCCTCTCCCAGCACTCCCTCGCCACATGGGCTCTAATCTAATGTGATAAGGGGCGGGATGGCGCATGAATATTCAGCAGCTCTGATCTGTCATGCAGGGATACCCAGATGGTCTCGCAATGGCTGAGGTGCTTAAAATTCCTCCGTCAATTCCCAAACTACTGTACTATGTCGGATGATTGCTCAAAGTCATATGTACAAGATAGAGGATGTGCTACGTGACACCGGGAGATAGCGCAGCGCCTTCCTCCAGAGCTGCTGATTCCCATGGAAATTATTATTAAAGCTTCTTGCATAATGTGCGTTCAGTTCTCCACCATCCACTTAGGCTAAAGGGAAAAGGTGACAGTTTAAGCTTTGGCAGGTAGAATAAAATCAAATAAAGATCAGAAAATACATCTTTGAGGTTAATACCAATGTAATGATGAGCAAAGAAACAACCTTGAAACAATAAAATATTAAGCTTCAGTTCATAAATATGGGCGCACGGGCGGACCCGTGTGCTTCTAACACAGCAGGAAGCAGGAACATCAACCACAGGTTCCCTGGATCAAACTCCAGGATTTCCAGTTCCATTTCTGTAGTTACACCAAAAAAAAAGCTCAACGGAGCAGCCCTCCGCTGTATTGGGAGATTCCTAATTTATAAACCTCCAATTATTGCAGATGAAAACTGCATGGTCTTCGTAATGTTTGATTAATTAATAATGTTCAGAGATTAAATGTGCAAGTAGACTTAAACAGCAATTTAACTCTAATGAGTGAGGGGAAGGCAGACGTTCTCTGGGTAAGCTAAAGGAGACTTCACGCCTATTCAGGTAACGCAAGAACAATTCAATTTAGTATCAGCACTTTCTGAACAATTACAGGTATAAACTAGCTATGGTATATTGGGTCTCAGCTAATTATGCTCACAGGAAACTACAGGAAACTCGTAATGCACCAAATGTGTGTGTCCTGAGCAGATAAAGTCAATCTAAAGGGTCCATCTTTTACCTTCAGACAGTCTCGAACTTTTTTTTTTTACTTCAATCATCACCGAGATGATAGAGAGATATAAAAGAAAGATGGAACTTCAGCAGCAATGGTGTGAAACTACTGTACATCAAAGGTGCTGCATGTTAAAATATGCAGCATTTCTATATAACATGCATATGCATTAGAAATCCCGAGCACTGCCAGTTTTACATCTTTTTTTTAATCTGAATCGGTTTCTTCAGACCAAATTCAGGGTTTGCATACATTTGCCAGGTGACACCGCCGGAGGTGAGGCAGGTGTCGGCCACCCGGGCCGGCTGCTGATTGTGTTTGGAAGTGACGCTGCCTCTTAATGCGTCAGGAGAGACTCCTCAGTCAGGGACTGTGTCAACGCCGATAACGGTGTTAATCTGTGTCAGTGCTAGTTTACGCAGAGTGATGGGGTCCTCAGAAGCTCCAGGAGAACGCCGCAACAGGGGCGTTCTCCATGAATTCATAGCTCGTCTGCTCCGTCATAAATTGTTTTTTTAAAGAAGCAACGGCACATTGTTCATAATTCAGAGATATGAAGATATCCGACGTCCCAGCGGGTGCCGTGAGGGAGCCATAAAACAATTTTCCTTTTATTCCTATAAAACAGCGTCTTCTCTGGTGAATTCAATGCTTTTCACACATGACGCGAGAGTCAATATGCACATTTTCCAACCAAGCCCCGTCACCGTTTCAGCGTCACCTCTGCGCCGTTAGAGCAGCTCGGTGATTTATTTTTTTTAATTATTATTATTTAGAAGTATATATTGACAATCAGAGGTCCAGATAAAATTAATGCCACAATATTGTCATCATTGTCAGTACAATGATCTCTTCTTATTGTACATAATTAGCAGCATCATTTTTGACTCTCTCTCCCCCCACACACACCCTTGGACTTCTATCTTTATGAGGACTTTAATAGACATAAAGCAATACCTAACCCTAACCATACCAACTAACCCCCAATCCTGGACACTAAACCCAATATTAACCAAAAACCACGTCTTCATCGTTAAACAGGCCTTTAAAATTGTGAGGACCAGCTGAAATGTCCTCACTTCTCAAAAATGTCCTCACTTTGCTAGTAAAATGCACATGTTGGTACTCAGCATGTAGCAAGAACAAGAATACTCAGAATCACTTAAATGTCACTTATCTCAGTGTTTGTGTGACTTGATATTGAAGAAAATACTTGCTCTTCTTTTGCATCACCAGATACTAAGTGTCATAATAAATGGAATAAGAAAAGCACCAGAAAAGCACTTCAAAAAAAATACTCGCTAAAAATACATTTAAAGAATTACGTTCATGCATTTTGCATCACCAGACAGCACACAGTAGAGCAACACGTGACCTCTGACCCCGCGCAGCTTTCTCATCCTGCGGATATGCTATTAGCATTACGCTACAGCATGAACGCCTGTGGCTCCAGCTCTGTTTGGAGTATAAAACAAGGCCCATTCAGTACAGGCAGAACCAGGTTAGGGAGAGTTGATTCATGATGCTGCTTCAGGGTGAAGCTGGCCAATCAACGACACTTGTTCAGCAGCAGCGGCAGCGTCTGGACAAGGACAAACACATTTAAATCAAACAGTATTGTCCCAATGGCTTCGGTAGGCTGCCAAGAAAAGAGCCAACACAGCAGCTCGTCTGAACGGTTCACGTCCAGTTAGCAAGCGCGGTCCAAAAACAGCCCTTATAAGGCAGCCCAGTATAAGCATGGAATGGAAAATTAGTTTATCCAGACTCTTTCTGCGAGGAGCTTCTCTTTTAAAGATGCTCTACAGGCCAGAACCTTCACATACCGAACAACTTTCAGAATAAAGACAGAAATCCAATAGTTTTGCCGGGTTTTCAGTGCAGAACCAAAAGCAAGGCTTCTGTTGATTGGATTTTCATCACAGCCTGATGGTGAGAAGGTCATGGGTTTGATCCCCAGCTACAACGGGCCCTTCGGCATCAACTCTGTCTGTGTGGGTTTATCTGGGTGCTCCAGTTTCCGCCGCCATCAGAAACGTACAGGTTAGACCCACAGTGGCGACATTTCGCAAGCGGCAAGACCGACTCTCCCTCTCGCCTTCAACAACACTCCACGTACATTCGTCTATTAACTATTTGTTCAAATGCCCACATATATGGACACGATGTATCATTTATCACTACAATTACACTCTCTTCTAATATACTGTGTTTTTATCTGCCAACAGAGGTGAACGTAGAGTTCATCAAAAGTTTTTCAGACCCATTTTTTCCCCACATCGTCTTATGTTTAAACACATTTTGAAGCTACGTTACATCACGCTACAGTTTTGCATCATCGTCATAATATTTAGGGAGACGTAGAGCAGCCAAAGTTGCCTGGTTCCTCCCAACGTGATGCTGAGAAATGAGTCAGTAAAGTTCAGTCGGGGTTTCACCAGCCCAGAGACTCTGGCTTGTCACAGTCTGAGTGTCCTTTGGGGCCTTCTGCAGACTAAAGGTGGGCTTCCATGAATGTGAGGAGAGGCGCCCATCTGGTCACCATCAATAAACCCAGACTGGTGGAGTGCTGCAGCATTGGTTGACCTTCTGGAACGTCCTGCTATCCACACCAGAATCTCTGGGGCTCAGCAAGTTCTTGGTCATGTCTTTTACCAAGAACCTTTCCCCCCTCTGACTGCTCACTTTGGGACGATGGACAGCTCAGGGATCCGGCCTCCACCAGATCTCTGTCTTGTCACAACCTTGTCTCTGACCTCGCGGCTTTGCTTGTTACTGTGATGTGCACGGTCAGCTCTGACACCTGATGTAGATGCAAATCAACTCTCTAATCCACAGGACTCCAATCAGGGTTCTGAATCGTCTCAGAGATGCTAGAGAGAACGGGCAGGCCTTCAGGGCTCAGGTCCAAAGGTCACATCAGAGCGTATGTTGTGTAGTAGTTGTGTCAGAGCAACATTTTAGATTCGTTTTTTAGATGCAAGTAGAAGCTGTCAAGAACCATTTTTCATCACAAATACAGCTAATTATCAGTGTAAAGTTTTTTTTTGCTCAAGAACAAAGTTAAGAACTTAAAAGTCCAGATTTGGTGGATATTATGTGGGCTTGTGTAAATAAGTCTGAACAAATAAAGACAAATAGAGAATAAATGAGAATTAATATATTCTACATCCAGGTTCCTGCATCTATTCACGTTAGTGTTGAAAACACACATTATCGTGAAAAATGAAGGTGTCTGCAACTGCATCTGACACAAAATCAACACACACTGACACACAGGCACCCCCACACATACACACGTGCACAAAAAGCCTCGGGGAGAAAACAGCAATTCAAAAATGCAACAAAAGCCATCCTATATTCTAATAATACACAGATCATTTATATTTACTAATATTTACTGACCGACTATTGTATATATATATATATATATATATATATGCAAATACTCCATTATCATTGTTTCGAGTCCAGCATTAAATGAATAATTCATGTGCGTTCCATACTTACAAAGCCTTAAACCAACATTTACAAAAACAATGTGCTTACCCTGAGATTTAAGGGACAGCAAAAGGGAAATCTGCCACTTTTATAGATATATATATATGTGTGTGTGTGTGTGTGTGTGTATGTATGTATATATATGTGTGCTGAGATACAGAAGGAAACAGTGAGGTTGAGATGTTTTTACATGAACTCACCAAATCATCACGTCAGTCAATGTCTTTTAACAATGAAAATAATCCCTTGGGAAGCAAAGCTAGTTGCTACTGTTGGCCCAGGGGAGGTTGCTAGCCCATAAATAACATGGCTGATGGCCGATTGTTGATTTACGCTACCTGTGAACCAGAGCAGAAGGTGTAATGAATGGGATGGCCAATGACTGACGCGCCAGTGATGCACTCCAGTTTTACAATGCGCAGCGGTGTAAATGAAACAAGTGCACATCAGCGTTTCTTTCGGAGGTCGCGGCTCGAGGGGTGACCTTGATAAACGGGACGAAGGCGCGAATGTGCGAGCTTTTATGACCACAGTGAAGTGAGGTAACGGCGAGAAATGATTTGCACACTTAACAGATGCGAGTCTTTCACATAAAAACGAGATGCTTTTATGCCCTTCGGCCCTGGTTGTCTCTGTTAACGTGTGTGACTGAATGGGTGCGCCCGCCCATGGTGTCAATCAGCTGATCATAAGCAAGCAAATACGTCTGCGTTGACTGGAGGGCATCTTTAATGAGGGTTAGAGTCGCACACACGGTAACAGGCACACGCAGGAACACAGCAAACACAGCGTTGACCATGTTTACTGCTGCCATGCTTCATATCTTTCACCAGCTCCTACACAAGCTGTTAGTTATGGTCAATAAACGCAATCCAGCGTCACGGAGCCGCGCACATAAAGGTTCACGTCTGGCTACAGGTAAAGACGAGCAGCGTTCATGGCGGCGAGGATGCTGCCTTTTGCTCTGGCACTGAATTCCCTCAGATTTAAAGCTGACACTGCCGCAGATGTTCCGGGGACAATAAGGGGTTAGGATGGAAGGCGAGTGTGAAGCGGGGGAAGCTATTCAACAGGAAACAGGAGCTTAAGAGTCAGGGTGAAGGCTGTTGTAGTCTTCACGCTGATGTAAATAAGGCAGAATGAAGGTTGGCAACCAAATTTATTCTCAGTCGTGGGTGTTTGAGAAAACGGCTTTAATTGCAGACAGAGGTTGAAGTCTAACACCAAAGAGTGTGAGGAAGCAGGAGCAAAGGGGGGATTTTTGCAGCTTTTGGACTAGTTTGCTATTAAAGGCCTTAAAGCAAACACTCCTCTCTCCAGGAGCTGCATGCGTACACACACTGTCCTCTGTCTGCCCCCCCACTGACAAACTCCTGAAACCAGATGGCGCCACCTGAGGACACGGACATCGGTTCGGTTCCAAATGTAAAGAAGAGACGGAAGTTTTGCCGCACAGCCGGTCGGCTCCAACAACGCTGGTTAAACATGTTAAAATTCAGTTCAGGAAGACGACTGTGTTTAATCAGAAATCCACAGGAGGCTGAGATACATTCACTTCCAGTCCCACCTACATCACACACACACACACACACACACACAAATACGACTATAGCCGCACTGCGGTCCCAATCACACGGATTCTTTTTTATGAGCTGTAATATCGCCTTTTCTGATGAGTCAAAAGGGTTGAGAGGCGGGGAGAAGGGGAAATAAACATTCCATAATGCAAAAGGCCCCTGTCCTTCATCTCAGCAATATTCTATGCTACATTACCCCCAAAACCACCGTCCTGTTGGTGCCAATCCTCTCAGGAACCCCACGTGGTTCCCGAAACATTGATTTCAACATGTGACTTAGAATCCCTCGCTGGACACCGATAGGCTGCCTCAGATACACTCTGTGATGTTCCGGCTGCAGTCGTGCGTCCTCTAAACCTCAGAGTTGTTTTTAGATGGGCTCTGTACATCCGCCTCTACATCCAGCATTTGGGAGTGTAGTTTAGGGATGGAGTTAAGTGATGAATTCAGCTAAAACCAAACCAGCATACACACAAACCTGATGTAAGGCTGTTATACGGAGTACAAACACCACCGACAGAATTCACTCAAAAGGTTATAAAAAGAGCTCAGCTATTAACCGCAGGGTAATAGAAGAGCTGAGTTTGGGTCAAACAAACTAACATTATGTCATAGTAGAGATTAAAAATCAATAACCCGTCATCCACATGAATCGCCTAATGAATTTCACTGGCTCGTTTTGTGATTTCAAGGTCTTATTTTCCGTGCCGCCGCTGGCATGTATACAGTAGAAATAAGGGCAAAAATAGGTGGGATTTGTTCTCCCTGGGTGAAAACAGGCAACGCAAAAAGTTCTTTTCAGGTGGCTGCTGCTAACGAAGCAGCAGAGCCATGAGATAGAGGCCGGGCCCCCTGCGGAGTCATCAAGCTGCTTGATTTTTACAATCTCAACAGGAAACTGCAGACTTCCGAATCTGGGGAATTTGGAGGAAGCCATGTGGAGACGTGCCCTCCCCTGTCGTGGAGGGAGAATAAATGGAAGGACTCCAGAGAGAGCTGGCTCTGAATAGCTCCCGTCCTCGAGGACGCCGGGATCAGCCTCCGCCTTGATTGGGTCAAAATGAGCTGCGACCGTGAAACGCGGCTTCTGCGGCCATATTTTTGAAGTCAGCCGCTGACCCCTTTCATTGTTTCTTCCTCTGGGAGGGACAATTCAATCAAAGGATTCACTGGTGCCCACGTCCAGCGGATTCACAAGGCCCCTCATGGCAGCAGCGCCGCGCTGAGCCAAACGTCCATGAAATCCCATCTCCAGGGTCTCCTGATGGATTTTAGATTTAAAACAGTCTCTGGTCGGTTCTTGCACCAACGCAGTTGATAGACATTTTTTTTGCTGAAAAAGTTATTTTTGGAGACACATTTACAGAACGCTGGGACGCATTATCTCTCATGTACAGTGAACCTCGGCACATCCCAAGACCGCCTTGACATTTAGACGTCCTTGAGAGCACCGTGCAACTCTGGTTGTAAATGTGTGATTATCCCTGAGGGCAAATGTTTGTTTTTTTGGCGATTTCTTTTTTTTTCTCTGCGGAGATGTTTGAAGCTGCTAACAACTGGAGGGTTGCCATTTCACTTGGATCACTTGCATGTTCTTGAAGGCAGCCTGCTTCTGCCTCCTCCCTGAAAGACTTGTCAGCTGTCCAGTCACATAAGACCCAGGGCTGAACAGATAAGTGAATGCTCTCCTACTCCAGATACTCCAATCCAAGGCCACCTCCAGAGCCCTGAAGATGCAGCGATTACCAGCTCCCGGTTGTACACCGAGCTTAATATGTTGCTCTCAGGACCGTCCTAAATATTTATTGAGTAGTAAATCTACTTTACGAATTAAACTCTTTCAGTATTAATCAGGGCTGTCAAAATTGATACATTAACGAGCGATGATGGATGATTCAGTTTTGAAATGGTAATTTCTTAATGCAATTAGCGCATGCGCAACCCGTCACGCTAACACTGGAGATGATGGGCAGCACATCCATGTGGAGTGATAAAGAAGAAGAAGAAGAGGCCGTTGGTGTCCGCCTGGATCAATGAACACAGCATTCATCTTTTCATCCCACAACAGCAAAGAGAGAAAAATTGACTGTATTGGGCGTTTTTGTCGAATGTGATTAATCATGATTAATTCGAAACCACCCTGTGTTTAATCAGATTAAACTAGAATTTTTTTTAAATAATTTGACAGCTCTAATATTGATCCTTCCATCCATTTTCTGCAAACTGCTATCGAGACCCAATCAGGGTTTGGGCAGCGGGGTGTCGAAGCATGATGTCATGATCATGAATACAGCCTGGACAGGTCTCCGTGCACCTAATGTGCATGTTTGTGGACTGTAGGAGGAATTGCATAAATGCTTCATGAGGAAAAGGACAGAGAGCGATGAGAGGCAAACATCACAATAATCCTGTCAATATGTACAGTATGTCTGTTAGCCTACAACTAGCAGGCAACTAGCACCATAATAGATGCTAGCATGCGTTAGCCCAGGCCCTTTAATCCTTGGCTGTATGAAGCATTCTGGATTAAACCACATATGTTATCAGATGTAAATGGTTGTGAATCCACACATGCTCTGCTTCACAGGGGTGTCTAATTATAATTAAAATACGAGTGGCATCTTATGCCAGGTTATAAATCTCACCAGTGCATTAATAATTATTGTCATCTGTGTTTCATTCATTTCTGCTGCCTCCAAAGCTATAAATCATTTATCACAGCCAATAACTCTGATGATGGACCCGACGTGACTGTTAATGTCTCTGGTAATATTATTCCAGGTTTCGATCTCACATCCCGCCGGTTCAGAGCCTCGTTCATGTCACAATAAGGTGCAGATGCACGTGAGACGTATGTAAAGTACATTTCATCTACAGAAGGAAAGGTCCACATGGCTACAGACCAAAATGTCAAGTTGGTTCTTCACATCATAACACAGCATATTCATTTACCCACTGATCAGCCACATGACCTCCCATGTTACTAAAACCATTTACATGACCATTATTCTGGAGCTAATCAGATTATAATAATCAGATCTGACTGGTCTACATGCGCTGCAGAAATCTATGAAACCCTGGTTTACGTGTTTTAGCCCATGTTGATATTTTCATACCTGCAAGAATGCTAAAGGACAAAAGTAATTTAGAAAACAGGAATGTTCACACAAAGACATTTGAGTATTGGAGAGAAATGTAGGATCCAATTTGTCACAACTGCTGTTATTTTGATTAATCTGATAACAGATCAAGAATTGGCATCTGCAGATAAATGCCAGCTCCTTCCAGATTTAATCCGCTTAATTTATATTGCACCCTTGAAAAAGAAACACAAATATCTGAAGAAAACAATAAAAATGTGAAAATAACATTAAAAAGTAATGTAAAAATCCAACATAAAACACTGTCTACAACATAGATAAAACATACCCAACTGTCATGCTGAATGAGAAAAGAGTAAAAACACCTTTTAAAAGTGAGATTTAAAAGGGTCTATTTCTTTCACCCAATTTCTTTAAATGTATACTTTTTTTGAAAATTCACTTGGCTTTGAGAGCTAGTTGTAATTTAGTAATAATTAAGTGAGCAGGGTTGTTGCTGAGCTATCGCGTGCTAGCAAGAGCCTCAACGCCTCGCTGATATTCAGGACAAAAAAACACGACCTTGAGTGTGAAACTGGTTTTGCAGAACACAAAAAACACACAAAATGGATCAAGCAGCAGTTGTGGAGACCCTGATCTGTTTCATACCAGCTAAATTGACCTTCCCCTTTGTGCAATCAACAGATTAGCATCGTCTTAAAGTTTGAGGTAACAGAGGGTCATCGTTCAGCAACATTTAGAGCCCACGTTTGAGGACCAAACTTTTGCAAAGAACTTGTTTCATCATTTGTGAAAAGGACAACAAAAAAAATGAATTTGGGAAACTTTTTCAAAGCTTTCTGCCCCCCCCCCCCCCCCAAAAAAAAAAAGAGAAAAAAGCTGTTGTGCCGAAAGGTTCTGCTGCAATTTAAGATATTGCTGCCTTGTTTAGAACCTGCTTTTCAAGGTGGCTATAAACAATGAGAGAGAGCTTAAGGTCTTCAAACTCTGCTCTCCTCTCTGATCAAGAATTCCTTTCAAGAAAACACGTCTGAGGAGAGTTTGAAACTCAAATAGAAGTTTTTAGTCTTCATTTGGAGTTCCCGAGCTGGGATGGCAAACTCCAACAGGGTTCCTTTGTGTCAACTCGAGGATTTCAGCATGACTCATCAAAAAAGACGATCCACTTTTTACAGCGTGCTATCGGACTGACGTGATTGGTGGACACAGCGTATCAAATAAAGGTGTTAGTTTGTGATGAATGCAGTGTATAGATGACCCTTTTATACTGGTGAGCAATGGGCGCAATGGCAGACTTACAAATGGCGTCGCTTTCATCGGAGTCATCGGGGCAGTCGGGCTTGCCGTCGCAGAGCCAGGCCTCGGGGACGCAGGTCTTCCCGTCGCGACAGTGAAACTCCCCTATGTCACACAAGATGGCGTCTAAGGTGGCGTGAGGAAAGAGTGAAGAAAAAGAGAGGGGGAAATGCAGCATGAGGTGATGGCTGGCAAACAGGCAGATCGCAGGATGTTTACATGAACATGGGCGCAGATGCTCTTAATGGAACTCATGACGGACAAAAGTGGCTTTCCAACACTCTGAGTCAGCCGCCCCGGCGTTATGAATGTGGCACCTCCTCCTCCCAAAGACAGGATGTCCTTTATGCCTTATTGTAAACATTTCTGCGGCTAGAATCGTATTCCTGCTGCGATTCAGCCGTAAGACTGCAGCAACGTGGCGGAAAACCAGTCACCGAAAAAATGCTCACGTCCGTCCCGTATCCTGTAATGAGCATCTGTCAGAGCGTTGACATGCTTCCTGTGGGCGGCTGTCAGAGATTTGACTCCATCATTTGAGCGAATGGCATAAAGATTTGACTCAGCAATGTGACCTGAGCCCGTTTCTCCTCGGCAGTGAGCAAAAACAGCCATTTGTCTCACGGCTTTACCCACAACGCCCTGAGACGGGCTAAATCTTCCTCCCAATCTCTCTCCCACATTCCCGGCCTATTAGCAGGAGTGGGCCTATTGAGAGTCCAGGTCTGCAGCATTTGAACAATGGGAGCGATAATTCAACGCACTGCTGCTCCCTGCCCCGCCGCCCTCCAGCAAATTCATTACCAGGGGACAAATCTGAAAAGGTCAAACATCTCATCC